>NC_056729.1:113904770-114082270 GCF_019279795.1 Protopterus annectens | reverse complement strand
GGCAAAGTTCTCCTGTCCCAGCTTTCTTATGTGTTGCAAACTAACGTAAAAAGTCAAACTGGTAAATAAAACAAGGTGAGCAAGCTTGAAGAACTAACTAAATCCTTTATTGGTAAGCGCTTTTGTTGGCAAAAAATAAGCCAACTTCTTCAGACCATCAAAACACATCCAAAATACACTCCTCCATTAGAAAGAGTGCTTTTTATATGTAATACGAATCCAATTAAGCAATCTATTAATTAAATAAAATAGGCAATCAATTATTTAAATAAAAAAGCCAACGAAGCAAAGTTTTTTGCCAACAAAAGCGCTTACCAATAAAAGAGTTAGTTCTTCAAGCTGGCTCACCTTGTTTTATTTACCAGCTTTCTTATGTGTGATAACCCTTACCCTAACCTCAGATCTATCCTTAACCCTATCCCTAACCATATATATTACATTAAAATCTTCTTCCATAATAGTGCCTCCACCATTATAACACTTGATCTTGGTTATCTAGTTGGGGTTTATAATATAAGGCATTTTTAGTTGGATAGAAGCATTCAATATTTTATTTGATATTATGTGTTTTTACTGATTTTTTTGTAGATCTTTTAAGGTTCAGTGCATTGAATTTTAGATATATGTATATATCTGTCTATCTATATATACATATACTGTATATATAAATATGTAAATGTGTGTGCGAGTGTGTGGTATGGAAGAACTACCATTGTAGGGCTAGTCTCCCAGAGGTGTGTACCTTGGCTCTAGATAATTGTCACTGTTGAAATGACACCCTGAGTCCATGTGCAAAAATATGATAAAGACTTGTGGCTGGATGGATGGATATACAAACACATACATAGATGTATATATAAAATTCTTACTTGGTCTGGGTGGTATCATCCTTTGTTAAATTTTATGTGACTAAACACTAGACAAATAAAAGGCATTTTTTTTCAAAGTTATGAACTGTTTCATAAAACAAGTAATCTCCTCACTGAAGTACTTCAAGTAGTCACAGAAGTTTCTTCAAGCATGCATCGGACCCTGGTTTATAGGGCAACTTAAGCAGTCTTTGCTGTTTCAAATGCTGAATCCTTCTAATGTAACATGTTACTTAGTGTATATGATACCACTTGGCTGGCCGTAGCTTATTATCTCAATTGATGGAATACCCATAGTATATTAAGGAAAATTTTGTTTAGAATGACCATTTACTGATACTCCTGGAGTGTTAGTTATTCTATAATATTATGACACCTATTTTGGTCTGTACGTATTATTATTGTTGTTGTTATTGTTAATTTATTTATTGTGATAGTAATGCTGTTTACCTTCCATACATGTTACTTATATACTCTTTTCCTAATTTCACCAACCTGTTAAAAAATATGATTATTAGAAATGGTGTTTATAGTCTTTGGTAACATAATTACTGAAACTAAAGACAATTAATACAGAAAAATCTGAAACATTGTCAAAGATCAAGGAAAAAATACCATGGTGTGTTTTAGAAGGATGCATAAAAATAAAAGAGTGTAAAGATGATCCAATATCTAAGTTTAAATAAATGATAACCTGAGGAGAAACAAATGTGGAGACAGGATTTCGTTCCCAATGATCCTGAATATGAAAAAGCAAGTATAAGACTGAATGGAAGAAGTGTGTCTGTTTCTAGAGTCTTCAGTCAGCCTAGAGGACTACAGGCAAATGAAGCACATGTTCAGTAACTTTTATTTCAAAATGTAAACATTTAAGAGACAGGATAAAACAAGGGTAACCAAAAAATTGCATAGCATACGGAGTAGAGATGCACATACCAATGTTTCCATTAAACAAAAGAGAATATAAAGTGTAATATTATTAGATATACCAAGAATGTCAGTACTTCACTTGATACTCAGAACATAGGGATGCAACAGAAGAAATAGGTGTCACAATTTAATAACTGAAACAACAACCCTAAATATAAATACAATGGCAGACTTCCAGCCTTATATTGATTTATATCAGGAGACTGTTTACTGCCTCTATGAGAAATTGTAAGATAGCCCAATAACAAATTTGCACATGTTGACCCCCCCAGGATAAGTTTACAGTTACCCATCCAATCATGCAGATTGTGTTTGAAGAGGGCCAATGAGCTGCTCTGTTTGGCATGAGGCAGGAGTCTCTTCCAAAGGTGTGGTAACCTCTGGGAGACAAAAAATGTCCCTCCAGCAGGTTTTATTAAAGTCACATATCAAGTTAAGGCCTTTAGAGTGAGTAATAATCCATGTACCATTTGACTTACAGATATGCAGCATTTCCAGTAAAGCAGAATCAAAGATTGTCTTATATGCAAAACAGAGATCACCTCTGAGTAGTCTGTATGAAACAGAATAAAGTGACAGTGATTTCATATGATCCTCATAGGACAGATGCTGAAGACCTTGAATTTTCCTTGTGAGGAAAATTTGCGGTCTCCCCAATTGCTGCAGGTGCATGGAAACGTACATACCAAAAGGGGCATTGTGCTCAATTATTGGTCTGATGAGGTAAGAGTACATGGAGGTTATAACTTTTTTTTTGAGGCAATGCCCTTACTTATGAGATAAGCAATATAGAATGCCCTTCTTACCACTGTAGAGACATGGTGATCAAATGTCTCTCACCACTGAGTGCGTACTTATGGTGCTGTTATTGATGTGGTAGTTAGCAGGAGCATTGCTCTTACTGAAAGGGATGATAACACATTTTTTTTGCATTGAGTTTAAGGTCATGACTTTGGCACCAATCATTTGTGTAAGACCCTCTTGTATAATGTTGACATTGTTTGGAGATTCTATGACCACTCCCAGTTTTCAGCCATCAGCAAATGTTCTCAACCACAGACCTTTAGTTTTAGCTTGTACTTTGGAGAAATAGATTCCAAACAGTAGAGGTCCCAGGACTGATCCCTGTGGAACACCACTGGTTACAGGTCTGCTGTTGAAGGTGGATTACCCTATTTTGATGATATGGGTTCTATCACTGAGCCAGATAGTGACCCATCTAATGATATAAAGGATGATACCTAGCTGGGTGAGTTTGTCATTGATGTTTGAGTGGTGGATAGTGTAAAAGCCTTGGTTAAGTCTAGGTGGGCTGTGTGCACAGATTGTCCATCATCAGGGGCCTTGGTGACTCCCTCCAAGAAGTCTACCAGGTTTAATAGGCATGATCTCCCTCTGACAAATCCAAATTGAGTAGCATGAAGTGTTTGAAGATCACCTATATTTTTGTTGATAAGGTCCATAATGATATGCTCCATGGTCTTGCACATAAGACTAATCAGGCTAATAGGTCTATAGTTCCTGGGATCAGAGGTAGCATCACCTTTGTCCAAGGGGATAATGGTGGCCTTTTTCCATTCAGCTGGGATGAAGCTGGTACTTAGACTATGATTGAAAAGAGTATCAAATGGTGGTATTAATTTTGTTTGAGCCCATGTAGGATGCAGATTGGGATGTTATCAGGTCCCACGGAAGCGGTGTTTTTGACCTTAGAGAGGGTGTTCACAACCTGCATTTTACAGATACAATGTAGATGACAGGTAGTAGGGATGTCATGGGGTACATATGGTGGGGACAGGGGAGTGAAGTTTTCACAGAACCTGTCAGCTAATATGTGGCATCATTAACTACCAGTTCAGCACAAATCTGGGCCTTTCCTTTTAGGCTACGGTTGTAACTAAAGAATGCTTTATGGTTTTCCTTAGTTGAGGAAGCTAATTTGGATTCATACTTAGCTTTGGAAGACTTCACAAGAAGTCTTATTTGCTTGCTTAAGCTGAGGAGGGAGTGTTTCCAGTTTAGGGTTCACTCCCTCTTACTCTTAGACACCAATTTCTTCCTCTTATTGTAAAGCCTCTTAATAGCAGTTGTCCACCAAGCAGGTTTTCTCTTCCTGTTTTTTGTCCTATTGGGTATGGGCAAGTCAATGCAGTAATACAGGTCTTTATATTAAGCATATGTGCAGAACTCGGCATAGTTGCCAGTTTCATCTGAGGGGGAAGGTGTAGTGAAGCTATTTATACCATCCTGTAAAAGGTTATAGTCTGCTTTGGAGAAGTTTTTTAGTTAAGTTGCTACTGGGGGGAGTCAGATGTGATGGTTACTTCAAACAAAACTGATTTGTGGTCAGATCTCACCAGGGGGAGCCCTCATAGTAGGAGTGCTACAGTGGCCACTATATTAATAAGCACCAGATCCAGGATGTTGACACCACTTTTGGGGGTGTCAACCAGCTGGTCTAGGGCATTGCAGTTAAATAATTTGAGGAACCTTTGGGCAAGTGAGTTTACGCAAGAGTAATTTACCTAGTCAATGGATGGTTAGTTAAAGTCACACAAAACCATGATGTTGGGGTGTATCTTGATAGACTCAAGTAGCTACAAATAGGCAGAATGGGTGTCCTGATTCATGGAGGAGGTCATGTAGCTGACAATGACTTGAACAGGTGTCCTACCAACAACTAATTGCACCTGAAGTATCTCCAGGGAATCATACTTTCTAACTTATTTGGAGGTGTATTTATTTTTAATGAATATTGATACAGCGCCTCCGTTAGAACCTTTTTAAAGGGTTCAAGGTGCTTAATGTTGTATAATACGCATGCAGTCTCACAATCATTGTTAAGATACATCTTCTTACTGACTCATTTTTTAACTGTGTCCTTTACTATTTTGGCACTTGATTTAACTTTTCAACATATATGTTTTACTGCTCTATGAACCTGCAATTGCTAGATTGCTGTGAGCACTTTTGTTTAACTAAAATATTTATATATTAGACTTGCATGCTTGATTTCTGGGCTTCCATCTGCTTTTAAACTGGCAAGACTTAAAGGTTATATTGCAAAATTAACCAATTAGCTTTATCTGTATGTTTGAAAGCCACAAGTGCATATATGCTGTCATTGTGTTCTTGGCATGTTGTCATTATGACAGTCAGCTTTTGTTTCATAACATGAATCTGTACAAGCTTTTTGAGGTTTAATTTGTGATTTAATTTCTAGACGGCCTACTCCATCTAGCTGAGCTTGTTTGAAGAAATTCTCTGCAGTATGCCTCTTCTGGTGCCAAGACCAGTTACTTGTACAACAAACAGTGATGTTAAATCCATACTTTATTGCCGAGTATTAGTAACTTTAAAGCTAATAAGTTTTCTATGAAGATTGCTAAAACATATTTTATAATGATATCTTTTGAGCCAGCTGAGGCAACTTAAAATCCATTATATCTACCGCATATATTAGATGTAGTTTAATTAAAGAATTCTCACATTTGTCTTCACAGTCGCAAAGCAAAGTAATTAATATTTTAACTTTTACTCACAAGGTATAGAATTCATATCAGAAGCTGCTGCAACATTAATGGATGCAATGCAAACTATTGTAAATTAGATCAGTTTCAATGAAATTCAGCCGGAGTTGTTGACAGATGACTATATAAGCATTTTTTATTAACTTCTTTGCCAATATGTACTACACAATTCAGTGTTTTATTTTGCTGTGTTTCTTTTTCTATTTTTGCTTTCTTCTTGTGGATGTATGGTGTTTTCTTTTAGCTTCTTAATCCATTATCAGCTCTGTCAGAATTTCCGGAGAAGCGGAGCCTAGATGGCCAACTGAGAACAGTGAATTTTGAGAGCTC
This sequence comes from Protopterus annectens, assembly GCF_019279795.1. Classification (NCBI taxonomy): domain Eukaryota; kingdom Metazoa; phylum Chordata; order Ceratodontiformes; family Protopteridae; genus Protopterus; species Protopterus annectens. Next base: position 114,076,611 of record NC_056729.1, on the reverse strand, counting down.
CATAAACTAGAATAATAATATAGGAAAATGTTATTATTTTCAAGTTTAAAATGTCAGAAATCTATAAACTACTAAACTACATAAATATCAGTTTTGGTAGAGATATACACACATTTTCCTGTCAAGTAACTTGGAGATATATTGAGTCACTGAATATGAACAACTCAAGGAATTCTCTTCCAGATGCTGCTTTGAAAAAAGAACTGCAATTGATGACATCTACCTTACAAGAACTATCTTTGAAGATGGGTGGCTTTAAAAATGACTTAGAAAACATCAAATTAAATTCTCAGAAACAGACTGATACTCTTAAGGAACTATTACAGCAACAGCATACAAAATAACAAATATAGAGACTTGTCTAAATGACATTGAAGGGAGACTCAAAGAGGAAAAATTACAAAAATAATTTCTACTTAAACAGAATACATGACTGCTTAACAAAATAGATGACTTAGAAAACAGGGAAAGGAGAAAAAATATAAGAATCTTTGGTCTACCTGAAAACACTGAAGGAGAAGACATTATTTCATTCTTAACAACCTGGATTCCCTAATTTTTATACTTGAAAGAGGGACTTTAATTTGGAATTGAAAGGGCGCATAGAGCACTGAGGAAGCTTGCTTCTAACTCAACAAATACTCCACCTAGATCCATAGTTATAAAATTTCTTTCATTTCTGGACACGGAACTAATATTAAAATCTGCTTGGTGAAAATCACCCTTAAAATACAATCAAAGCCTGATAAGGACTGACAATGATTATTCTTCCAGAATACTAGAACAAAGGAAAAAAGTCTGGCCAATAATAAAACTGTTGAAAGAAAACAACATTAAAGCACAGTTGGCCTTTCCAGCCAAGATAAAAATATATTTTTTTGAAAATGAGATGAGAACCTTTAATGACTTAGAAGAAGCTACTATATTCATCAAAAACAACAACATAGTGGGCCGGATTCACGAAGGCTTGCACGGAGTCTTAGAGTAGAGTAAGACTCCATGCAGCCATCATGTCCGACGAGCGATCCAGGAACAGCCTGCAGGGGCATGCAAGAGAGCTCCTAAAACGGCTCTTACACGGACAGGGCTGGGATATGCAAATTACCTCAATTGCAGGTGAAAGGCATGCAAATGAGGTAGATTTGTGATTCAGGAAACCTGAACCTGTCCGAGTAAGAGCAGTGTTATTTGCAGAAATGTACTCAGTTGACAACTGAGTACCATTCTGCAAATAGCAAAACGGAGCAGTGACAGCTCCAAATAAAGGTTGCATCCAGTACAGGAAGCATGCCAATGGCCAAATATACGGCCATTGGAAATGTTTCCTGATGCAATATGAAAATAAAAATATTTTTTTTTCTCCGAGTTCCGATGTTTAAGCATAGAGCAGCGCCGCGCAAATGGGCTGTGCTCTAAAACCCAGAAAACTAAACATTAAAACCCACAAATGCGGATGTTATTTAAATTGTTAATGTACAACGCAAGGGAATGGCAGGCTGAAGACAGCATGGCCACCGAGTAGAGGTTGCTAATGGGGGAAGCTCAGTCTAAGAGATGTAACAAAGCATTAGTAGGCAATCCTATGTAAATGAGGGTTAGGATAGTGAATCACAAGTTTACATAGCAAATAAGCACAGTCAATGGAGTGTAGGATTAGGATAAGGGGAGTAACAGAGTAGAAGATAAGTGACATCACGGGGGGTATGTATGAAAGAAGTGAAGCTCATTGGAGCAGAGTGGCATGTGTCTGCTGTCATTTACACATCATGGAAAGAGGTGTGTCAACAGGTAGGCTAGGGAAAGGCAAGAAATGGAAGGTGTATGCCGTGGATAACACCAAAGTTTCTTGCTGAGCATGCATGCACGTGTGTGCGAGCCTGTAAACCCGAATAAGACAGAGTGCATGCGTGTAAGCATGAGTGTGCACGTTTAAGCTGGAGTAAGCATGTATAAGGCTGATTGCACTGGTGTGCACGCGTTTTAACCCGAATAAGCAAGTTTTAGTCCATGTAAGCATGTGTGCACGTGTGTTAGCTGCTGTGTGCGTGTTTGTGCTTTTGTGTACGGTGCTCCCCCCTGAGGAAACAGAAAGGAAAAAGGAAGCACAACAAATAGTAGGAAGCTACCAGGGAGTACTAGCAGAGCTAGCAGGTGAAAACAATCAGAATCAGGCAATTACACAGGCAGTACACTAGCCCAGCCCAGTCTAGCACTTAAAACTCTGCAAACAGCAGTTCATTATGTTTCTCACAACAGACACTGCAGTAAGCTAATAGAAGTGAAAACTGAAAAAGCTTTACTGAGACAAAGAAATGTTAGGGGCTGCCATTGCTGTTATAAGGCGACATATGCAACATGCTGAGGGTGGTGACAATGGAAATGCTGCTGGACAACCTACAGTGAGGAGACGGAGAAGACTGTACAGGCCCAGGGTAACCTACCATGGGCTGCATGAGCTGGAGATAGTGGCTCCCTATAGAGTGGACAGAGACGTCCTGCAGAAAATTGTTGAGCTGTGTAGACCACGCCTCACACACTGAGCCAACAGAAGGGAACCCATCCCAGTGGAAACCAAGGTATGTGTTGGCCTAAGAATACTAGTAACAGGTACCTTCCAGCGACCAACTGGTGATATGATGGGGATATCACAGGCATCAGCATCAAGAGTACTGCACCAGTTCCTGGATGACATGTCAGCACATGTCGGTGATCATGTATATTTCCCAAATTCCCGTGAGGTACTGGCCAGCAATATGCGTCTCTTCCAGCAAATAGGGGAATACCCTGAGGTAGTGGGTGCAATAGACTGCATGCTCATATGCATCAAAGCACCAGCCGGCGAGTGGGATAGGGTCTACTTCAAGTGCAAGGGCTTCCCCTCCATCAACTGCCAGGTCGTGTGTGATGCCCAGGGCATAATACTGAATGTGTGTGCAGGCTGCCATGGAAGCTACAATGATTCCCATATCTGGCATCTGACGCAGCTGTACCAGACATTTGCCAGTGGGGACATCCCACATGGTCACCTAGTGGGGGATGCTGGCTATGCACTGGAGCCGTGGCTGATGACACCCATCAGAAACGTACAAACACCTGAACAGGAATGTCATAATAAGGCAAACGCACAAGCACGTAATGTAATAGAGCACGTGTTTGGGCTGCTCAAGTCACAGTTCCAGTGCCTGGACATATCTACATGTACCTAAATTGTCATGGTATGTGCTATGCTATATAATATGATAATATGATCCTGCGAAAACAGCTGCAGCAGGACCAGCATAGGCCTGGGCCAAACAGCTCCCCACCATTGCCAAGGCCATCACAGGCAGAGCGTGACTCAGAGGAGGAACAACCTGAGCCTGCCCCAGTAGGCAGAAGGAGGCATGCCCAGTATGCTTTGGTCTTGGCAAAGAGGCAACGCATAGCACATACACTGGCTCAGTAGGAACTCTGGAAATGATACCTCTCTCTGACTCGCACATAAAGTAAAAGGGATGCCTAAGTTGACACTACCTGCTTTCAAACATGTACAGGGAGTATAGTATGTGCATCCGACATAGGCAGCCCTGCAGCACCACCTAAGGCATGATTGCCATGTGTTAAGCAATATAAAGTAGTGCTAAACAGCATTTACCACCATGTAGTATATGCAAACAAAATCACACACACCAACTAGCACAACTGTGGTCAATGTTGAGTAATATTGGGCATCGTCCAGCGATGTTGGTGAATATTGAGCAATGTCGGACAATCCTGGTCTAAGTAGGGCATAGCTGAACAAAAGCCAACATGCTCATACTTGTTTAACTGGCCCTTAAGCAGTCTGGTCTGCTCAGTATGAAAATATAAAGCAGTGACAGGCCTCGAATGCAGGATACTGTGCATTATAGTCAAAGTACTGAACCACTAAACCATGACAGTATTGCAGCGGTCAGCCTGTATGAAGGAATGTTGATAAGTCTATGCAAAGCATCTCATGGAAACCCTTCAGGCACAGCATAATCCCTGTTGAGTTATGACACAAAGGTGAGTCCTGCAGTAAGAACAGAACATGACTTCCAACACACACAGTATAAATGTTAATATTGGTCATGTTCACACACACCAACAAATGTAGTGGACCTCAGATAGCAACATACTGAAAGGTCACACTGGGCATGCTCACACACTTGAATAAATGAGACAAATGTCAGGCAACAAAACACGGAAAGCCTGAACTGGGCATGCTCACACACTTAGGCCATATCTGAGTACAGCAGTGGGCTATGCATATCTGGCAGTTGCATGTGTTAACCCAGGAACCTGTCACTATCCAGCAATCCACCCTGTGCACACAGTTATATGACAACAGACACATCTATAATATAGTGGAACCCTGTCATAATCAAATATGTTCTGCAGATACTGAAGTTGCTCATAGAAACTGGTAAAGTAAAGATGATAAAGACCTGCAAACAGTATCAGCAATAAGCATTGTCAATCCTGGACATTAGCATAGGTTCAGAGGTCGATACTAGGCTATCTGCCCCAGGGCATGTACAAGCCTAGCAAGAGTGTGTTTGGCATTCGCAACCCTGTCAGATTACTACACTGTGTGTGTGAATAGTAGGTCACACAAGACAGCCCATGTACGTTTAGGCAAGTGTGCCTCTGTCTAGCAGGGACACAGAAGATATCCCAAGGGTAAACATACGATCACCCATACAGTCATCAAGATGTCTCCTATAGGTAGTCAGTGGGTGGCTCTGCCTATGTGAAACTGGGATTACAATCTGGAGTGAGTGGAGGCTCTTGGATAAGAAGCTGTCCCTCAAGCATGTCCTATTAACATCTGTGCTGAGGTATAAGTCCCTGGAGTGTGCAGCTCCAAGGGAGTCGGATATCCTGAGGTGGAGCATGTCCAGTAAATCTGGGTTGGGTATATCTGTAAACAACAGGCACACATCATATCTGAGTAGGTGGTAAGCGACTGAGTAGAGCTGGAGTTACTGCATCTGAACTGTGCAGGGCATCTGTGTGAGTCCCTAGATCTGCTTGGTGAGGAACTTCTGTGGCCAGTACAGTTGCTGCAGGTGTCAGGTAAGGTACACCCCAAATGTGGCATTGTAACCAAGCATGGTTGTGATGAGTATAGGGGCACAATGACATCACTCGATCTAGATGTGAAACCATATGGGATAAGGTGGCCCACATAGAAGGTGTGTCCAACCACTTTGGCAACGTGAATGTCAAAGGCGACAGTACGAACAAGTCATGTCCTCAAACCCCTAACAACTCCTACCATATGTAATGGAGTACTACCTATGTGGTAATGTGTGGGTATGTTGTTATTCCCAAAGGGGATGACTATGCAACTAATGGCATTTAGCTGTAGGGCATGGCTCAGGCACCAGTCATCCATCTCTGAGAGACCCTGTTTGAGTATGCATGTGGCAGCTGGAGAGTTGATCATGGCACCCAGTTTGCAGTCAAGTGCAAACATGTTCAGCCATATTCCCCCTGTGGTAGCCTGTACGTCATACAAATATATACTGAACAAGAGAGGTCCCAGGACCGAGCCGTGCGGGATGCCACGTGTAACTGCTGTATAGTCTGACATGGCACCTGCAATTCTGACCATGTGGGTGCTATCCCTGATCCAGGTAGCAATCCATCGTGTGAAATATGTGTCCATATCGACGCTGGTGAGCCTATGCATAATGGCCCAGTGGGTTATTGTGTTGAAGGGTTTTGCAAGGTTCAGGTAGGCTGTGTGGACAACCGTCCCTATGTCGAAGGACCTGTTTACCATTTAAAGAATACAAACAGGTTCAAGAGGCATGATCTGCCCACAACAATGCTGAAATGTGTAAGACACAGTGTCTGTAGCTTTCCAATGTCTATGTGTTTGAGTCCCATGACAATACGCTCCATAGCTTTGCAGAACAGGCTAGTTAGGCTTATAGGGCAATATTGTCTGTGGTCCGTTGTGGCAACAATTCTGTGGAGTGGGACCACTGTCGCTGTACGCCATTCCTTGGGTACATATCCTGTAGTAACTCCGGTATTGAATAGTGATGTAATGTGAGGGTTACGTCTGTCATGAAGCTCGTGTAAGATGCAGGCCGGGACACCATCTGGTCCCATTGATACTGTGATGTATGCTTTGGGGAGGGCAGCACTCACCTGTTACTGTGTGATGTCAGGGAGGTTATACTCTGTTGGGATGAATAGTTGCTCCTTAGGGGGGAGACAGCTGCACTGAACCTGTTTGCCAGGATGTTGGCAATGCCAGTGGGTTCAGGGTACGTTTAGTCAGTATGCAGTAACTCACAGCATATCAGTGAGTGTCCACCCAGGTTCCTGACATAACTGAAGAAGGCTGTGTGATAGTCCTACGTGTCTGGTGCAATTGTCTGGTAGAAGCGGCCCTTAGAAAAGTTCATGAGTGATCGTAGCTGTCTGCTAGTACAGATCACAGATGCCTTCCCAGTCTGGGATTGTGCTTTATCATGTAGTAGCATCTTCCTGATATTGTACAGCTTATTAATGGCTGGGGTCTACCAGACAGGTCCGCTGCCATTGGAGTAGTGAGTCCTGTTGTTATTTGGGATAGCACAATCCATGCAGTCCAATAGGTGTCCATAGAATGTGTATGTAAAGGATTCAGCAGTGTGAGCTGTATTTGTCACTGTCTCAGGGTCTCTGAAGGATACCACCTTGCTTTGGTGAAGTGAGACGTTGGCTCATGAGAAGTTCACCAAGATTACCCAGGATGGGTGTGTGGCGGGTATATGTATGTCCAGTGAGATACGTGTATGTTCTGATCTTACCAATGAGGGGTATATCTCTGGAGTGGAACATAGAGTCCCCAAGTTGGTGATGATCAGGTCCAATATGTATTCCCCCTTGTGGCTGTGCTGACTGTTTGTGCCATAGCATATGATTCTACAAATTGTAGCGACTGCTGGGTGATGGTGTTGGGGCTTGAGTATTATCCCCAGTCAATATTTGTGTATATGAAGTCACCCAATATAATGGTGTTTGTGGAGACCTTCATATTCTCCATAGTTCCCATGAAAGCCGAGTGTGGTTCCTGAGTTTGGGAGGGTGGTTTGTAGCAGGCAACAAACTGAATGGCAGTTTTGCACAATGGTAGTTGTATATGTATGGTTTGTGATGCTTTTTGCAGTGCTACTAACCCGGAGGTGTGTGTATCTGTGATGTATATGGATACTCCCCATGGTTGTGTTGTCTGTTCCAAGTCTTGTTGTCAGAAAGCATAGTATGAAACATAACCTGGTAGTGCTGGTGTGTATAAGTAAGCCTGAACCAGGCATCTGTTAGTGCACAGATATCGCTATCCTCCATACTGAGGAGAGTCTTGAGTGGCCGCAATATGAGGGTAACACATCTGGTGTTGAGCAGCATTACCCTTAGTTTCATTTAACCTGTAATGTCTATGGAGGTGGGTTTGTCTTTTGAGCCCTGCTTACAAAAGGCACTATGGTGGTAGCAAGAGCCTTAGCCAGCATTCAAAAGTCCAAGGGTGACAGGTGCAAGCTGTCCATAGTGAAGCTATGTGGCATGTTGAGCATGTCACCACAGGCTGACAGACACTGTATCCCCTATGAATGAAACAAATTTGTTAGGCAACTAAATGTGATATGTTTGTCTGTATACTGTGACATCATAATCGCTGGGTGTAAGATGCTAGACAAGGTCAGGGTCATACTGGCCTGGGCTGCATGATCAGAGTGTTCCTCCATGTATCATGTCATGTGGTCCAGGGTGTAATGTCTGAGGTTTTACGCACCAGCATGGACAATGATGGTGCCAGTCCTGTACTTGCTTTGGAGTGACCTGACTGCCTGTGTTATGTGACAGATCCTGGCACCCGACAGAAGCCCAAAGTAACTATTCCCTTGTTAGGGCTGGTGAGTGGTATGTCAGTGTGTCTGACAATAAGTATCGCCTATTACAAGTGTATTAGGTGTGTTGTTTAGCCCAAAGGGCAGTGACTGTGTGGCACACTGACATTGTGAACTATGTTATATGTGGGTATTGTAGTGGGGTAGCAGTTGTGTGTGTGTCTGCTTTGGAGCTCTCTGCTGCTTAGGCAGAGTACATTTACACCATCTGAGTATGTCTCTGTGTCATAATGTGGTTTGAGTGCTGTCACTAGAGGATATGTGAGACTGATATGTGGTGTGTGTGGTTACCTTCACCATCTGATAGACTGTGCCAGTCATGGGTCAAGAGAGTTCAGCACCCTGTATGTCTCTATAGGTGCATCTCACACATATATCTGAGTTTGTCGAGAGGAGGAGAGGGTTGTTTGTGTACATGAGGCAGATGTGACATTGTGTCAATATCACAATATTCACAAGCTGGACTGGAGAGTACACACACAAAACCAACCCCTGGATATGCCAGGATATTATGATGACATACACTGTAGCCTGATCACAAAGGATCAGTAGGGTGTTAAGTGTGTAAAAGAGTATAACAGGGATTAGTGCTCATGTTCGTTGGTGTTTTGTAAAGAATAGCTGAGAAGGAGTCCAGACTGAATCATGACACCTCCTTCAGCTATGTCATAAATAGCAATGTATACCCATATATGTCCTGAGTCAGGGCCAACTGTACCTGACTGACAATGCCGACATCCTAACAGACAGGCCCATATGTACATACCCACCTCCCACTTACAATAGGCCATATCATCATACCAGGAGATATCACATGTAGAATGGATGAGCAGCTACCCCCACTGCCAAAAGCATGGCAGCAAGTGGAATACATTTATTCCCAATATGTGTCATGCACAAAATACAGAACAAACAGATCCTGCCCCTGAACAGTCAGCTGAGCCTCACCCCCTACACAGGATGTGGAACTGTTGAATGTGTCACGGCAACATATGGCACTCCCCACAAGTGTTGGTGCACAACACACCATGGGAAGTCAAGTCCAGTACGCCTATGAAGTCTGATCTGCAAGGTCATGGAGTCCATCATGGTTGCAGTCATAAACAGAGCTATTGGAAGCTGACATACACACAACCCTACCAACTGTGGTATGTTCATGTGCGGATCATGGTTCCCAAACATGCTAGACTGTTTGCAAGGCAGCCACCCAGGACATACATCAATGAACACATCTACACATGTCTCACATAGACTTTGAATAGCCCTTTATCAACATCCCAGACACATGTAGTATCCACAAAACCAACAAGCTGTGCATAAATATGTGTTGACATATGACAGAATGTCAATGTATCCACAGTTAGATCACACAAGGTAAGGATTATGAGGTCTTGTTCAAGCTGTTGACACCTGCTGACCCACATGGACCATTCCTTGAATGGCATAACACAAAGTGTACACACATCAACATGTCCAGTCTGATGATGTCACCATCCTACAAATACAGCAGGAGAATGGCAACCAGCCAGTCAAGCAAATAGTGCACCATGTTAATGCGTCACTCTCTAGTATCATAACATAGTTAGGTAGGGGTTTGAATGCTGCAAACACTGACAGTAAGTGTGTGTGTGTGTGTGTGTATGTGGGGGGGGGTTGTATGTGTGCAATTGTCTTTGAAAGGAGTGCACTTTTTTGAGACTGGGAAAACCCACTAAAAGAGGTACATTCCTCTTTGGAAAGTTTGATGATGTCACCATCCTACAAATATAGCAGGAGAAGGAGAAACCCTCAAGGAAAGCAAATAGCGCGCCGTATTAATGCATTGCTCTCTAGTATTATAACAAAGTTAGGTAGGGGGTTGAATCCTGCAAACGCTGACTGTATCTGGGGGATGTGTGTATGTGTGCAGTTGGCTTTGAAAGGAGTGCCCTTTTTGGAGACTGGGAAAACACACTAAAAGAGGTACATTCCTCTTTGGAAAGACTGATGATGTCACCATCCTACAAATACAGACGGAGAAAGGAAACATTCAAGTAAAGCAAATAGTGCGCTGTGTTAATGCATCGCTCTCTAGTATCATAATATAGTTAAGTAGGGGTTTGGATCCTGCAAACACTGACTGGGGGGGGGTGTATGTATGCAATTATTTTTGAAAGGAGTGCCCTTTTTGGAGACTGGGAAAACACACTAAAAGAGGTGCATTCCTCTTTGGAAAGACTGATGATGTCACCATCCTACAAATACAGACGGAGAAGTGAAGTCAGCCAGTAAAGCAAATAGCGTGCCATGTTAATGCATCACTCTCTAGTATTATAACATAGTTATGTAGGGGTTTGGGTCCTACTGACTGTATGTGTGCAATTGTCTTTGAAAGAAGTGCCTTTTTCAGAGACTGGGAAAACACACTAAAAGAGGTACATTTCTCTTTGGAAAGACTGATGATGTCACCATCCTACAAATACAGAAGGCGAAGAGAAAACACCCAGTAAAGCATATAGCATGCCATGTTAAAGCATCTCTGTCTAGTATCATAACATAGTTAGGTAGGGGTTTGAATCCTGCAAATGCTGACTGCGTGTGTGTCACTGTTGATCAATGCAGTGTGGGTTTTGCTTTTACTATGGTGTGACATATTATGATTACAACAGTAGGTGCATTGCACACATCAGGTATCTGCATGACAAATATATATGTGTACATGTCCCCTCAATCAGTACATAGATGTGAAGCCTGCATATTACATAAATACATTTGTTTCCATTGACAGGTTGTGCTGCTGCTTCTCAGATCATAGGTCACATATGTATGTATGTGACAAGGCCGTCCACTGTCGTGTTCTGTGGCCAAGGTAATCTGTGCCACACACACCCATGACAGTTACTTAAGAGTAGTGTGAGTGAGGGTATATGCCTGGGGTATATGTCAGACATGTTCATATACAATAATGACTGCCAATAATGGACAGTCTTTATAGATGTACAACTGCCTTGTGGATATGCATTCAGGCCTCTAATGTCTTATGTGATACACCTTGGGACTCCACAATACCTATGGATATTTGGATACCAAGGGACACATGACATAACATGAGGCTGTATGTACACATTGGTACCCAACATATATGTTGAGGGCTACCACCTGTGTGGTACTGACAGGATAGTATTATAGTACATGAGGATGACTATGCCATAGTCAGCTTACTGCTATACAGCATGTATCAGACAACAGGTATCTGTCTGTATGATACCCTTGTGTAGGATATGCGTCCCATTCAGGGACTGCATTGTAGGCCAATGCATGCATTTCCAGATTTGGATGGACACATCCCTAGTGAGTTTGCATGTACCTAAGGGGGCCATATGCTAAACAGGTGTGGTCACAGGAATGGGTGGCGGTCATTACCACTGGATAGTGTTATAGTGTGGCACCGGAAGGATCCAACTGTTATTGAGTTCCCTATGACTGTGTGTCATTTGTCGGGACATCATCCAATGATTGCTTATAGTCATGCTGTTGAGGTTGTGTATACTACCAGACTGCATATCATTGACAGATATTAACGGTATCACCCACAGCATAGTGTCAACCCATGTCATACACACGTCTACCCATGTTAGTACATAACTGTAGTAGAATGCATACTGGCCATTGAAAGATACAATGAGATGTTAACAATGTGTACAACAGGGTATGCCACACATCCCATTTGTCCACTATGCATGTACATGCAGACAGTGTGCACCCACCATGTTCACAGATGTACACTTGCTAATCTATACTGCACACATCACACACGTACTGTCCACTCACTAACACATGCTGGCAACACATTACACTTCAACCAAGTGGCACATGGGTGGACAATGCATACTCAGACCTAACAGTGGTGTAAACAATGCTACATTGACAGAGCTGTTAGGTATGTCTGTGGCCTTTACACTTGCTGTAGTTGTCATGTGAGGTACATACCACATGGGACATTGTGAGGAGTAGAGCGGAACACCAACCTATATTTCCCTAAAATGACACACCTTTTGTGATGACACGTACCACGTAGACAGATTACATGACTACTGTGGCACTGTTATTATCAAAGGGGAGCCTACTGTCCACCTGTGTCCCGTGTTCCCTTCTGATACGTTCAGTGTTAGGCAGGCTACCACCTATGTGGCAGTTACTGAGTAAGGTGTTTTGGAATGGGGTATGGCACTGCAGTATCAACACTGGTGTTCAGTCCATGCCTTGGACAACAGGCACCTGTTTCAGTACATATGATCCCATGTCTCCCTCTCTGTCTCTCTCTCTCTGTCTCTCTCTCTCTAGATATATATATATATATATATATATATATATATATATATATATATATATAGATATAGATATATATATAGATATAGATATAGATATATACATACATATATACATATCTATACATATCTATACATATCTATCCATATATATACATATCTATCCATATCTATACATATCTATCCATATCTATCCATATCTATACATATCCATACATATCCATACATATCTATATATATCTATATATATCCATATATATCCATATATATCTATATCTATATATATATATATATATATATATATATATATATATATATATATATATATATATATATCCATATATATCTATATTTATCCATATATACCCATATATATATCAATATATATCCATATATATTTCTATATATACCTATATCTATCTTTATATGTATATATGTATATATCTATATATAGATCTATATATCTATAATTCTATATATCTATATGTATATCTATATATATATATCTATATCTATACACACACACACACACACACATATATATATATATATATATATATATATGTATATATATATATATATATATATATATATATATATATATATATATATATATATATATATATATATATATATATGTATATATATATATATATATATATATATATATATATATATATACATGTATATATACACATACATCTATACATCCATTGCTGTACATATAGCTGCACATATAGGCACATATACTGCCCACCTTTCATGGTGGGTATGTCAATTATGCAACAGTTGTGAGACATACGGTTATGTAATACTATTGCACAATGTTGTGCAGAATGCATTCTGCTATCCTCAGGCTGTATAGCTGTAGCAGGCCTCACTGCCTGTAGCTCAGTTCCACAGTGTTTAATCACCACATGACATATACCGGCACTGCTTGCTTTTTGCAATGCCGCACACTACAACCTACATACATATGTGCACATAGCAGCCTTCAACAACATACATATGTCCAGCCTTCACTAACAGTTGCAGTACGTCCCTTGCCCTATGCAAATGTGCATGTACATATAGATACGGACTGCTGCCACATATGGATGATTCACATTATGTAGGGTACCCTTCAGACACATCTTTCGGATGTCAGCAAATACATATCTGTTACATACCTTACCTTTGAATTCCTCACCTCCGTCTGTTGTAGGTGTTGTATTTTTTTTGTTTCCTCTGTGTGTTGCTGTTTGTTTTCAGTGTCTGTCTCCTACTGCCTGTTTGTATCTGTCTGTCTCTCTTGCTTGCGCTCTCTCTCTCTCTCTCTCTCTCCCAGTTGGTGCAATGATATTATTGCATGTGTGGACAGCAGATATAGGCTGCTTTTCTAGGTATCTGCACATGTTCATGCGATGGCCCCTGCAACAATTGGTGCCCACCATTTAGTAATTGCATGCAGCCTGCTGTGTGATAATTGCAGTTCTCACTGTGATTTCAGGACACTGCTATAAAATGATAGGTTAGGTAGGCATAGCCCTTTCAGTTTTGCAAGGTGGGGACTATGCTTATTTGCTGTGGACACTGTTGTCTCAGTCAGAAGGTTGGTATATTTCTTGTATCTGGATTCTGAGCATATGTATTACTACACCTTTTCTGATGTGCAAGCAGTGTGTACTCTCACTTATTGACATTTATCATTAAGTGGGATTCCCCACCTTTCTGCCTACTGCTACTACATTTCACAGGGAGTCTGAGGGGCACAGCTAACATTTGTTTGCAAATCAGGGATATCCCTGTAAACCAGTCACACTTAGGAGGTCTGGCCTCCGACCTATTCAAATATGCTAGTGTTTATCCTGCTCTGATACTGTGTGGGGTTTGTAATGTGCTACTGTAACATTATTCCCTACTAGCATGGCTGGTTCTCTTTTCACAGTCATGTCATGCAATTCCACAACACTTGCTGGTTAAGGGCCACAGAACATGATTTGTGTTATGCCATTCCTATTCTCCCTTTACATTCACTCGTAATGCATGATATATTTCTTTCAGCAGCAAGTTTTTGTATAGCTGCTGTGGTGTAGTGGTACTTCATGCAGACTGGTAAGCCTAAGGTCTGGGGTTCGAGACTGACAGCTGTATTTTATTTTGCTGCTGAGCAATACAAGGGCCCTGTCATACAGAGTGACTAAGGCACTTTTAAGCAGTTGTAAGCGGGTTTGTGTGGGTTTGCGCGATGCTTAGCTAAGCGCACACAAGCTCACACTCACACACCCCCCGCTAACTACTGCTTAAAAGTGCTTACTCCCGCTAACCCCCGCGCTAATTTCTTTGAAAGAAAAGAAAATGGGGAGATAGGAAAGTGGTGAAAAAGGGTGCACAAAGAGAGAAAGACAGTAGGGAAACCAGCTGGGATGTGCAGGAAGGGTGTAGGGAAGGCCCATAGCTGCCCATTACTCTACCAGCAACAGCTGTGCATATGTTCGTAATTTGCTGTGAAATTTGCAACGTTCCACCCCTGAGAGAGGGGTGAGGACAACAGAGTATGTTGTAGTGCCAATTATAATTATCAGTTTACATGTCCGGCAGACATGTGTGCAAAATGGGCAGCTATGTATGGGGCATATTTTTTTTGTGGGAACAGATTGCCCTTTTTTTTTTTTTCAGGTGAAAGTGGAATATGAGGTAGGGGATGTAGGTATATTTGGGGAGGTAGGTTGGGGAGGTAAACAGACAAGACAAACAAGATGCATGCAGGGGCAGAATTTGACACATGGGGTGGGTGAACACAATTGACGGGGAAGGTTGTTTGGAAATCGCAAGCCCATGAGCACACAGATGGTAACAGTGGAACTGAGATCGCCACCCATGGGCAGTCACCACTGCACCTTCACAGCCCCGAGGGTGGCTGTGCTGGGGGCTCCGTAGGATGGGCAGGCTCACCTGTGAGATGCGCCACTCTTGCCTGAAGCTGGCATAGGGGATCAGCGACTGAGCGCTGGATCTCCCTACGCACCACAACCAGGACCCTTCAAAGGGTGACAGGTGGCCCTTCTCCACCCACGCTTGCATGGGGGGGCAAGCCCCATCCCCTGCAGTGCTTCCACCTGAAGGTGGCACAGGACTAACGGAGTAGGGGAGCCCGGGCTGGGCACCAGACCTGCTGGTGCCAGGTGCACTCACCGGATGAGGAGGGACAGGTGGGTCCACTGGGACCGGCCTTCCCATACGTTCTGTGATTAGGTTTGTTTAATTACAACATAAGCAAAACAGCATTCCAGATTAGTTGTAACAGCATGCAATAATATTCCCAATAACCCAGCACACCAAGGGTACAACAGTTGAACAGCAAGCATAACACATGCATATATTGAACCACAGTGGTTATTCCAACAGCATGCTGGGATGTTTGGTAGCAACAGACCACCATAATTGTGGTGTTCAAACAGGGCACATGCATCAACGTGAATGCAAATATTTATAGAACAATAGGACATATGTCCCGACAAATATTTAAGATTACACATACATATTGAGGTGTGGAATTGCATGGTTTGTGACATATAGTAGGGTGTAGAAAATACCTCAGTTAACATCTTTTAATGACCTTTTCATCTACACTAAATTCCTAGTGACTGCAAGTGTATATCCCCTACATGTATTATTACACTTGCCACCATACATTAGGTTGTGTAATGGGTTTGGCTAGTTCAATATATATCTGACCTATATCTGACAAACTAACTGTCCAGGATGCAGATGTTACTGCTACATATTTCTTGATTGCATTTATATTTCTTTATCTACATATCTTGAATGTTTTCACATGACATTTTCACTTCAATTTATACATAACCCTGCATTTCTTGACACACACTCACATTTTTTGGGAAAATATAACATGCTACACATGTGCCAGTTTTACTTATTCATGCCAGCCAGTAACTGACTGTTGTGGACTGTATATATGTTTCACAGCTACTAGCACTTCCATCACCCACTTTATATGGGACTGCACAACTCTGGGTTGCCAGTACCTTTTCAAACAGTACTGTTTGTATAATGCAAGGGTATAACAACATTTCAGACTCTGTAACACAGACACACTCTGGGTTTTAGACCTTTATTAATGACATTACACACTTTTCCACAGGCTCACTCCTTTATTTGTTTTAATGGTGTATATGGCAGACATGTTCAAGACATATTATACCTTTATTAATAGGTTAGCACACTCTTTTTTCAGGCTCACTCACTTATTTTATATGACAGTGCCTGCAGAGATATTATTCCAGACATATGTTACCTTTCTTAATGGGTTTCTACACTCTTTTTCTGCATCTCTGACATTTTTATCTGACAGTACATGCAGAGGACTTATTCAGGCAATTTTATGGCTGTATTATTGGACTACAACACTTTCTTTCATGCTCTCTCCCATATTTTATATAACAATACATGCAGAATAATCACTAACCTGCCTGGTGGCACAGCCTTAGCAGCCTATCAGCATAGGCTTGCTGATTCATAGCACAGTCACCTGCAGCTGTAAAGTAAATGAGGGGACATTGAGACATACTTATCCGTTATACATACTCCATTATCAATTCTTACATACTGCATTCCATGGCTACATACTCAGTTGTGGAGCATCCCGCATCCCATGGGCCTCCTGTATCCACTGGTTCAGGCAGTCCTGCTTTCGTGTCTTCAGGTCTGCATGGTGGTGATGGACCTGCTCACCAGTCCGAGGAATGCCTGTGGCACTGGTGAGGTCACGAGCTAACCGGTTCCAGGCCACTACCTTTTACTCCGTCCCTTGGAACTGGCCCTGCAGTAGTCTTGACTCATGACAGTGGACAAGGAGCCAAACCATGTATTTGGACTCCTCGATGCTCCAACGTTGCGCTCGGAAGCATGTTCCCTCTCTGACACCAGACATTCTAACTGCAGATGTGAGCTACAGTCAGTTATGGTGTGTATTTCCACCTGTGGGGCTTAAATATGCCGCATCTCCTACACTTTTTTGTGATTGGCCATTTTGTAAAATTCTTGGCTGACTGCAGACCTGCTTAGTAATGGTTAAACTATCATTTGTAAGTATATGAATGTTAACAGTGGATGTTTCACCTTTGTTGTCATGGATTAGTGGTTCTGTACTTTGCTTCTGCTGCACAGAGTCCTGGGTTCAAACCTTGTCATTCATTTTATTTTCATACTGTCCAGACAGGCTAGGGGGAGTGGCTGTATTTAAGCAACTTTGCTCTACGTTGCTCCTCGGTGCCATACGGTGCCCTGGTTGGCACGGCGCGCATGTCCGCGCAAACACATTGCGCTAGGTAAAGCGCTTTTAAACTTTGGGCAACTCTATTGCACTTGGTAAAGCACTATTAAACTATGGGCAACTCTGTTTAGCTGGGTAAAGCGCTATTAAACTATGGGCACCTCTGCTTATCTGGGTAAAGCACTATTAAAACTATGGGCACCTCTGTTAAGCTGGGTAAAGCGCTGTTTAACGGCAGGCTATTATATATCTGGATCCTTTAAAAATATATATTTTGTTCACTGATACATTGGTCATTTCACTGCTTTTAATAATATTTTTATCATATATGTCTGGTATTATTTCAAATACTGATTTAAAACATAAATAAGAAGGGAAGTGGTGGGACTCAAACCATGAATGCCTCCTCTTTGTGCATATGCTCTACCATTACGCTATTGCAATTTGGTGTGATTTGCATAAACATTCTTTCTTATGCTCTTCCATGTCAGAATTGCTAACTATAGCTAAGCAATGGGCACACCCGCGCACACACATGCAAATACGGGCAGCTATATCGTGGATTTAAAAAAAATAAATAAATATTTTACTTTTTATAACTGTGATGGGGGTTTACAGTGTCTGGGTGTGTGGTGTTGGGTGCAAGTACATCTGAGCAAACTTGCTCTTGTGTGTTGACATTTTGCTTTTACTACACTTGCAGGGCATGGACATTTAGATTGCTCAGCATTCGGACACGCCCCCTGCTTTCATACTCGGTCCGTGTAGGAGTTACGGTTGAGTCATCATGCCCTCATGAATATTCATGGCATGCTGACGTCATACCGTTCAACTGCAGCCTCCGAGTAAGACTTATTAAGTCTTACACGGAGAATTTGTGAATCCGGGGGAGTGTCTATCTCAGGAAATGGGATGGATGGCCCCTACTCTTAAAAGAATAAAAGAAACAAATCCTTGGACTGATGCTAGAAAGAAGAAACAAAAATCGGATTCCAAGATAGCTGTCCCAAAAAAAATAATTCTTACATCTACATCTCTCAAAGTATCTGACAACTGATATGGTACATCACTTGTCATCTGTTTTTATTTTAAAAAAAGGACGGTTTCTTAAATAACTGAGAAACAGTAAAGATTTATTCAGAATGGTCAAATATTCCAGTAATTCTTCACAAACAATGGTAGGTCAAGATGGGTTACTATTTACATTATATATAGGTTCATAGGTTCATAGGTTCATAGGTAGGTACTAGGCTATTGGCCCTAGAGCCTATATAAGCCTAGCCATAAAGGTACACTGGCTTTCACCACCCATGAAAATTATTTTCCTGTGCTCCTGTTGAGCAGAGCCAAAGAGGTGATCCACGGGGTAGATTTCCTATTTCCCATCCAATCATCAAGATTTTTTCTTGAAGAGTGCTAATGAAGAGCTTTGTTTGATATAGAGAGGTAGTTTGCTCTAGAGTATGGGAAGTCTCTGGGACAGAAATCTATCCCTCCAGCATGTTCTGTTTATTCTAGTGACAAGGTTTAGGTCCCTAGAGTGTGCAGCTCGGAGGGATTGTGATTTCTTTAAGTGGAGCATGTCCAACCACTCTGAGTTTGACATAGCTTTGTATGTTAGGCAGTAATCGCCTCTGTGATGGAGTAAAACTGGAGTTTTTTGAGATGGTCTGCATAGGGCATCCGTTTGAGGCCAGTAATCCTCTTTATGAGATATTTCTGCGGCCTTTCCAGTTGTTGTAAATGTCTTGTGAGGTACATACCAAAAGGGATGTTGTGCTCTATAATGGGTCTAATGAGTGACGTTTAGTGGGGAACAATGACCTCTTTTTTTCCTGGATGAGAAACCTTTTGTAATGAGGTGTACCACGTAGAAGGATTTCCTGATTACTGTGGTGATGTGATTATCAAAGGAGAGACTACTGTCCACCTGTGTCCAAAATCTCTTATCACACTTTCGGTGTTAAGTAGACTACCACCTATGTGGTAGCTCATGGGTACAGAGTTTTTACCAAAGGGGATGACAATGCACTTTTTGGCACTGAGCTTGAGGCCATGGCATTGACACCAAGCATCTGTCTCTGTGAGGCCCTTTTGTAGGATGTCCACATCATTAGGAGTTTTGATTATGGCTCCTAGTTTGCAGCCATCTGCGAACTTTGTTAGCCAAAGACCTTCTGTGTTAGCCTGTACTTCAGAAAAGTAGATACCAAACAGGAGAGGACCCAGGAATGAACCCTGTGGTACTCCACTTGTCAATGGTCTGACATTCGATTTGGAGTCTGCTACTTTCACAGTGTGGGTTCTGTCAGTGAGCCAGTTGGCAACCCATCTTGTGACATAGGGAATTATACCTAGTTTAGTGAGTTTGTCTATATTTCCAGAGTGGGGGATGGTGTCAAAAGCCTTGGTGAGATCTAGAAAGGCTGTGTGAACCACTTTACCTTCAGAAACATGATCTGCCTTTTACAAACCCGAACTGGGTGGGATCCAGAGTTTGGCCAAACAAGAGTAAGCCAAACAAAGCAACATATAATATAAACACAGAAGTTTCTATTCCTCTACTTGAACTCAATGAATACTTATCTTGTTCATTTGTCATTGTTTTTGCTTATAATAATTTAAGTAATTAATTAACTTATTCAACAAGGTACCATTCATCAGAGTTCAGAGTAAAATGTAACAAAGTAACATCATATATAATAGCAGTAACAGTAGAGTGTTTTGAAAAAAAGAATTCTGTCATGGAGACTAATGCCTTCTTCAGTTAAAGTATGATTTAGAAATGTCATGTATATCCTGGTTGAATAATAGTAGCAAGCTCTTGGTACAAATGTCATCATTACTCTGTCTAAATATAGTTAATATTGGTTATGGAAGGTATCACAGCTATGAGTGCTGTTTGATCAACCCTGATATGGTGTGCGTGGATGCAGTTGTGGGCAGGATTCACAAAGCCTCTTTGTAAGAGTTACAAGTCTTACACGGAGGCTGCAGTTAAACGGTGTGACGTCAGCATGCCATGCATATTCATGAGGGCATGCTGACTCACACCCAAGGCTAACACGGTCCGTGTAAGAAAGTAGGGGGCGTGTCCGTAGGGTGAGCCCTGCAAACAGACATGCCCCCAGAAGAGTAACAGTCCCGAAAGTAAACCCCCACAACAGAGTCCGCGTAAATGTCAATAAACACAACACAACACATGCCCCACAGACTATAAACATAAAATGTAAAAATGAACATGTTATATTTTTTTTATAAGTTTTAAAGATGTTTGCCCATGATTGTGCTCGTTTGCGCAGGCATGCCCGTCGCTTAGCCACAGTTAGCAGTCAGTGGAAAAGCATATAAGATCTAAATATGCAAAGTAAACCAAGAAGCAATAGCATAGCGGTAGAGACATCGGCTGAAGAGGAGGCAGTCATGGTTCAAGCCCCCACAAGATCAATTTTTATTTTTTGTGAAATAACCACGTAACAATTCCCTGACATATATGTACATATATAAAATTATTCTTTATGTAAAATGTAATGAAATGGGCCATGCATTTTGAAGAAATGTGTGATAATAAAAAAAAAAATGTCAGAAGTGCCTATAGCTGAGCTACACTCTAACAAGCTGAGTATATCTGCCTGTAGGTGAGCAGTGGTTTAACAGGTGTAAAATGAGTGCCCGGGGTTGAGCAGCGTGTTAACATGCTGAAACTGTGTGCCCGTTGCTGAGCTGAGTGTAATATGCTTGCTGACAGCCAAATGACGCGTAAACCAGCATAACCCGTTTGCACAGAGCTGCGCACCGCGCCAACAAGCTAACCGGTGGGCAACGTTGAGCAAGCGGTATCAAAACTGCCTTTACACAGACACACCTCCTAGCCTGTGTAGACAGTCATAAAATATAAAAAGCAATGGCCAGGCTCGAACTCAGGATACCATGCACCATAATCAAAGTACTGAACCACTAAGCCATGACAGTTGCCTTTAGAAATGCAGTAATAGCATATATATAGGAATGAATGGAAAGAGAAGCATGACAAAGCAGATTTTGTGAAGCTGATACATTTCCAAAATGGCCAATCACAGATAAGTGCAGGAAAAATGGCATATATAAGCCCCATAGGCGGGAATACACAGCATAACTGATTGTGGAACCAATTTGCAGTCAGGATGGCAGGTGTAGGAGAGGGTAGTTGCTTCCGAGCACAGAGGTGGGGCATTGAGGAGTCCAAATATATGGATTGGCTCCTTGTCCTGTAACTGTTAAACAATATAAGTATGACAGCTTGCAAAAGAGTGCAGTGTAGTCACCTATTAATATAAAGTGCAAGTAACAGTGTAAGAGAGATTCTGCTAGTACTGTGTGATTACATAAGTGTGATGCAGCCTGTAATCCAAAAATAAAAATGAAACAAGTCTGAAATAAAGATTTCCCACCTGTAATATAATAGTACATAACCTGCAGCAGGCTGAAAATTACAGCTGAGTAAAACACATGTGTGAAATATATCCCCGTTTAAAGTCTGAAACATGACAAAAGTGAGACTGTTGGAAAGGATTGTTTTAACCAAGTAAAACATGTCAATAAAGCCTAGAATTAAGAACCACCCTGAATTGTAAAAATAAAACAAGTGAGAGTGTGAGAAAGAGGTATGAATCCACCAATAAAGTTGTAATAACTCCTGAATAAAGTATACTGCAGTCAGTACAGAATTAAATGAATGTGACAGGCACAACCAAACAGCGAAATGTGTGGAATAAAGTACTGAAACTGGAATGTCTGTCCCACAAGTTGGATATATTGCTATAAGTTTGCAATATGCAGATAGTATGGTTGTATGAAATACCAAACATCCACAGTTGTCTAGAGCCATATAAAGCAAATGTAGCAGGATGCTGTAGCTGAACAGAGCCAGATATGAATGTGTATGAATAAAAATGAAATGTATATTAATGTAGCAGTAACATTCCTATCACCAACATGCATAAGTTTACACATAGGAAACTGTAGTCAGACCTGTAGTGTGTATATATCTGCAGCTAGTAGAAATGTACAGCATATGTATAGGTATTTGAAGTTGTTAATGAAATATTTATTCACCCTACCCTATAACCACAAATAATCCATTCCACATGAAATGGGTATGTGTATTCACAATTAAATCCCCTGGACATTTGTACTGTTGGTTCATACATATTTGCATGTATGTTGATGCATGTGCCCTGTTCATACATCCAAACCTGAAAGCCTGTTGCCATCACTCAACCCTGCATGTTGTTGGATTGTGTATTGTTGTTCAAATTATGCATGTGTTATGCTTGCTGTTCAATGGCTTGAATTTATGGGTGTTTGGTTATAATGCATGCTGTTACAACTAATTATGAATGGTATTGTATGTTACTAACCCAAACTGTCATAAAATAATGCAAAACATAGGACGACAGGGAAGGTGGGTTTCAGCAGACCCACCTCTTCCACCTCAGCTGGCGAGTGCACCTGGCAGTAGTGCCCAGGCCAGACCCTCCTCTGGTGGCCCTGTGCCACCTGCGGGTGGAAGCGCTGCAGGGGATGGGGCTAGTCCCCCCTCTGCAAGTGTGGCCAGAAGAGAACATCCACTCACCCTCTGTAGTGTCCAGACTGTGGTGCGTAGGGAGATCAGGCACGCTGTGCTTGGGCCCCTACACCAGCTTGAGGCACAGGTGGCACAACTCATGGGCGTGCCTTCTGCCCATCCTACACAGCCCCCAGCACAGCCCCATCCTGGGCAGTGAAGGCACAGTGGCAACTGCCCATGGATGGGGATCTCAGTTCCACTGTTGTCATCTGTGGGCTCATGGGCTCATGATATCCAAACATCCGTCCCCGTCAATTGTGTATCCCCCCCCACGTGTCATACACCACCCCTGTATGCGTCTTGTTTGTCTTGTCTGTTAACCTCCCCTACCTACCTCCCCAGCTATACTGACTTCTTGTACCTGACATACCACTCTCAGCTGAAAAAAAAAAAGGGCACTCTGTACCCACAAAAAAATTACGCCCCATACATAGCTGCCCATTTTGCACACATGTCTGCTGGACATGTAAACTGGCAATTACAATTGGCTGTACAACAAATATTGTTGTCCTCACACCTCTCTCAGGGGTGGAAGGTTTCAAATTTCACGCCAAATTACAAACATATGCACAGCTGTTGCTGATGAAGAAATGGGCAGCTATGGGCCTTTCCTACATCCCTCCTGCAAAACTCGAGCTTGTTTTCCTACTGTCCTACCCTCTTTGTGCCCCCTTTTTCACCACTTTCCTATCTCTCCATTTTCTTTCTTTAAAAGAAAATAGCGCGGGTGTGCACGAAAGTAAGCACTTTTAAGCAGTAGTAAGCGGGAGTGCGCTTCTGTGCACTTAGCTAAGTGTGTGTGCGTGAAGCTAAGCGGCAGTGCGCATGCGTGACCTCTGCGCAAACCAGCGCTAACCCACTTACAACTGCTTAAAAGTGCCTTAGTCACTCTGAATGACAAGGCCTGTAGTTTTCACAACAGCAAAATAAAATACCTCTGTCAGTCTTGAACCCAGGACCTTGGAAACACTAGTCTGCATAACTTACCACTAAGCCATGACTGCTATACAAGAACATTGTGCTGAAAGAAATATATCATGAAATAGTAGGAATTAATGTAAAGGGAATATAGCATGTCTAGTACACAAAGCATGTCATTTATATTTACTGTCAAATCTAGTGGATTTATAAAATAGTACTGTGTGAAGAGAAACAGCCATGCTAGTTAGTATCTAGTAGGTAATAATGTCACAGTAGCATCTGGCAAGCCACACACATACTCAGAGCAGGATAAACACTGCCATAGTTGAATAGTTAAGAGCCCAGACATAGCAACTGTGACTGAGTTACAGGGATGTCCCTGATGTGAAAACAAATGTCAACTGTGCCCCACAGACACCCTGTGAAATGTACTAACAGTAGGCAGAAAGGTGTTACTACACACACAACGGTAACTATGAATTACTGAAAGTATGCACCACTTGCACGTCACAAATGGTGTAGTAATACATAAGCTCGAAATAATCCACAGTCACAACTGCAGAATATCAGAATATTTCATTGGTGTATCCCACTGATATGTACACATTCCATGAGGCTGATAAAAGATGCACCTGAGAGTATCTGAGGCCTGCTCAGCAGCATGAGCAAATACCCTTGTAAGTGTCAAGGCCCACACCATGGCCAGACTACACTGCATGCAGTAACACCCTACCACAACAAACACATAGGGAATTGCTGCCCAAACAGATATAGCAAGCATTACAAGCTGTGAATGTAAATGGAAAATAGGAAAGCCATAGCAACACATTACAGGAAAGACACCTAGCAGGCATACAAGGAGTGAATGTAAAGGGCAGATATTGAAGCCATAGCAACAGATTGCAAGAGCCACTGCTATATACCAGTTACACCACAATTCCCACAGGAAAGCACACACACCCATATGCACAGTATTACTAGTCGTAGGTGTCAGTTTACATACACACGGAGAAGAGGAAACTGGAGGAAGGAATACTCAGCTTACAGTACAAAATGCATTGCAGTGTCTACAACACAGCCTGAAATATGAGAGACATACCAACCCTTACACTCACAGAACAGTGTCCACAGCAAACCAGCATGGTCCCCACCCTGATAATCTGAAAGGGCTATGCCTACCTAACATACCTTTTTATAGCACTGTCCTGAAATCACAGTGAGAACTGCAATCACTACACAACAGGCTGCATGCAATTAGTAAATGCTGGCTAACAATTGGTGCAGAGGCCATCACATGGACATGTGCAGATACCTACAAAAGCATCCTGTACTCCCAGTCCACACATGCAATACTTTCATTGCACCCTCTGGAGGTAGAGACAGAGAGAGAGAGAGAGAAAGAGAAAGAGAAAGAGAAAGAGAAAGAGAAAGAGAGAAAGAGAAAGAAAGAAATAAAAAAAATTTAAAAAAGTAACAACAAAACAAACAAGTTGACAGCAGGCCAAGTAACTGAAAGCCTACGCAAACAGCTGCAACAAACACAGGTAATGTAAAGTACTAATATAATAGTCTACATACTGTGAACCCTCCATATGTGTTATTGGTCTGTATCTATGTATATGAAGATGTGCATAGGGCCGGGGACATACTGCAACTGTCACTAAAGGCTCTACTACATATCTATGTGAAGGTAGCTATGTGCACATAGCAATGTAGGTTGTAGTGCAATGTACAAGTAGGTTGTACAGTAATGGATGTTCATCAGTGCGTTACTGTGTGTATACATATGTGGAACTAAAAAGGAGTATATATATATATATATATATATATATATATATATATATATATATATATATATATCATGTGTATATGTATGTATATCGAGATATGCATGTATATATATATATATATATATATATATATATATATATATATATAATATGCATATATGTATAAATAGATAGAGAGGGATGTAGAAATACATAGACATATATAGTTTCACAGTGTCATAGTTTAGTACTAGGCTTTCTGCAGACAGTGTACAGAATAGATTTAGAAAACTGTGCCTCTGTATAGTAGTGACACAGAGATGACCCCTGCTGTAAACCTATGATGTCCCATCCACTCGTCAAGAATTCACATGAAGAGAGTCAGTGAGGGGCTCTGCCTAACATGAACTGGGATTCTGTTCCAGAGTATGGGAAGCCTCTGAGTTATGAATCTGTCCCTACAGCATGTCCTATTTATATTTGTGCTGAGGTTTAAATCTGTAGCCCTTTTGGTTCTGATGGATTTGGATTTTACGAGGTGGAACATGTCCATCAATTCCTAATTGGACATGGCCTTGTACGTCAGGCACAGATCACCTCTAAGTAGGTGGTATTCTATGGAATAGAGCTGGAGTTTCTTTAGTCTGGCAGCATATGACATTTGTTGGAGACCCTTGATCCTCTTGGTGAGGTACTTATGGGGTCTCCCTAGCTGTTGCAAGTGCCAGGTGAGGTACATACCAAATGGGGCATAGTACACATTCATGGGCCTGATAAGGGAGGAGTATAGGGGTACAATGACCTCCTTTGATCTGGATGTGAATCCCTTCATGATAAGCTGGACAAGGTAGGAAGTCTATCCAACTACGTTGGCAACGTGGGTGTCAAATGAGAGTTCAGTATTGATTTGTGTCCCCAGGTTTCTGATTACTTTGTCTGTACTCAGTGGGTTACTGTCTCTGTGATAATATGTGGGTACTTTGTTTTTCCCAAAGGGGATGTCTATACATTATTTGGCATTCAGTGTAAGGCCATGACTCTGCCACCAGTTGTCCGTTTCAGTGAGGCCTTTCTGTAGGATGTATGTGTCAGCTGGTGTATCCACTATGGCGCCTAGCATGCAGTCATCTTTGAACTTTGTCAGCCACTACCCTCCCATGTTTGCTTCCACATCT
Source organism: Protopterus annectens (assembly GCF_019279795.1). NCBI lineage: Eukaryota > Metazoa > Chordata > Ceratodontiformes > Protopteridae > Protopterus > Protopterus annectens. The sequence goes on along the minus strand of NC_056729.1, from coordinate 114,049,646 downwards.
GAGAAATAAATGCCGAACATGAGGGGCCCCAGGACAGAGCCCTGTGGGACACCACTTGTGACTGGCTCTGAGTCTGACATGGCATCAGAGATTTTGACTTTATGGTTTCTATCCTTTAGCCAGTTTGCAACCCATCTTGTGACATATGGATTTACATTTAAGCTGTTGAGCTTGTCTATGATGCCAGAGTAGGGTATTGTGTCGAAAGCTTTAGCCAAGTCCAGGTAGGCTGTATGGACTGTTGTGCCCTTGTCAATGGCTCTAGTGACTGTTTTGAAAAGGTCAACCAGGTTCAAAAGGCAGGATCTGCCTTTTACAAAGCCGAACTGGGTGGGATCAAGTGTCTGTAAGTCCCCAATGTCTCTGCGTATGAGTTCCATAATGAGTCTTTCCATAGCTTTGCAGACCAGGCTGGTTAAGCTTATGGGGCAGTAGTTACCAGGGTCTGTAGAGGTGTCTCCTTTGTGGAGTGGGACTATTGTTGCTGTATGCCAATGTTCAGGTACATATGCTGTAGTAAGGCTACGGTTAAATAGCATTTTATGTGCGGGTTTAGCTCCTCTTGGAGTTCACGTAACAAGCAACCCGGGATACCGTCGTGTCCCATTGATGCTGTGTTTATAGCTTTGCTGAGGGCGGTTCCCAGCTGGATATCTGAGATGACATGGAGGTTACATTCAGCTGGGATGAGTAATTCCTCTTCTGGGGGTGAGGGAGGGGAGAAATTTGCACTGAACCTGTCTGCCAGAATGTTGGCAATATCTGTGTGTTCAGTGTAGTTTTTGTCACTGTGAACTAACTGTGAACATATCTGAGGGTTTCCACCCAGGTTTCTAACATAGCAGAAGAAGGTCTTGTGGTTATCTGTAGTGTCCATAGCGATTTTCCTCTCAAAGTTGGCCTTGCATGTTTGTATGAGAGAATGTAGCTTTCTACTAGTGCTGATTAGAGATGCCTTATCTTTATGGGATTCTGCTCTGTCGTGCAGTAGCTTCCTTCTTTTATTATACAATTTGTTCATGGCTGGGGTCCACCAGACAGGACGCCTGCCCTTGGTGGAGAGGGTCTTGGGTTTATTTGGGATTGCATGATCCATGCATTCTTGGAGATGTCTGTAGAAAGCATTTGTGAAGGAGTGTGCGTTGTGGGATGTGGTTCCCACTGGCCCAGTGGGCTTAAAGGATACCAACTCAGTTTTAAAAAGTGTAAAGTCATCTTTTGAGAGGTTTCTCACTGTAGTATTTTGTATTGTGGGTGGAGGTGGGATATGTATATCTAGGGTGATTAGTTTGTGGTCAGATGTGACTAGTGAGGGGTATACTTCCAGTGTGTAGCACATTGTCCCCATGTTTGTGATGATCAGGTCTAGTATATTATCTCCCCTTGTGGGAGAGGTGACTAGCTGTTCCATTGCATTTGAATTTATGAATTCTGGGAACCTTTGGGCTATGGTGTTTGGGCTAGAATAATGCACCCAGTGTATGTTAGGGTAGTTGAAGTCTCCCAATATGATGGTGTTTGGTGGGACATTCATATCCTCCAATGTCTTCGGGAAGGCTGACTGGGGTTCCTGAGATTGGGAGGGTGGTCTGTAACATGCCACCAGTTGTATAACAGTTTTGACTACGGTTATTTACACCTTGATGGTCTCTGATGCTTCATGTGTTGCCACTAACCTGGAGGTGTGGGTATCCTTGATGAATATGGACACTCCCCCTCCATTTTTGTTTTGGCCCGAGTTTTGGGGCCAAAAAGCATGATACGAGGTATAGCCTGGTACTGCTGGTGTGCTCTCAGGAGCCTTGAACCAGGTTTCACTTACTGCACAGACATCGAGATTGAAAGAATATGTACGTACAGATATATGTAATACACACATACATATATAGATATATGTAGATACATATACATATACAGACAGATCTGACTGACAACAGATATGTCTGTATATGACTATCTCTCTCTCTCTTTGTCCTACCCCCTCTCACTCTCTCTCTCCCTCTGTCTCTCTCTCTCTCTCTCTCTCTCCCCTTCTCTCCCCACATCTATATGCATATATCTATATATATATATCTATATATATATCTATATATATATATATATATATATATATATATATATATATATATATATATATATATATACATACATATATATATATATATATATATATATATATATATATATGTATTGAGATATATATATATTGAGTGAGGCACATGTGTGCAGATGTATTGCAACAGGTGCCTGGTGACAAAGGCATGGAGTGAACACCAGTGTGGATACTTGAGTACCATACCCCATTCCAAAACACTGACACTAGTAACCACCACATATGTGCATGCCTACCCACCACTGCATGTGTCAGGGGGGAACAGGGGCAACAAGTGTACAATAGGCTCCCCATTGATATACACAGTGGCACACTAGTCCTGTAATACTTGTACATGGAATGTGTCAGCAGACATGGTGTGTCAGCTATGGACATGTAGGTCACTGTACCCCTCTACACCCCACAATGTCCTACATGGTATGTACCTCCCTTGACAGCTACAGATATGGAGAAGGACACAGACATACATAAGTAACTGTGTCAATGCACTCAAACACATTACCTATGCAGAGTGACTGACAAGACCACAGAGCGCACCCATACTACCTACATAGAGGTTACCACTGCTGGATATACATAGTTAGGTCACACCCATGACAGTTGTCCAACAACCATGGTAACACCTCCAACATCCACAACCCAAATTACCTATGTCTGTCGTCCTTGTCACCGCAGTATAGAGCACATGGTGGAGGTACAGTTCCCTACCCACTGATATGACATACCCTGGAGTAAACCACACAGAATTAAGAAGCAAGGCTCCCCATGAGTAAATGTCAGACATATCCCTGCTGAATGTTATGCAGATAGGTAATATGCCATATGAGTCACCCTGTGTAACTGTTTGACAGGAGCAGGTACAATCATATCACATGTGTCACAAGGGGCATGGTAGCATAACAGTATGCTGCTGTAGGCCCAGGGCCAATAGCATACTACCTACCTAAGACACAATGCACACCTATGAACCCATTACAAACCAAATATGTGAGGTGGAATGAGTGTGCCAGTGACTGGGTGCATGTTATGTACTGGTGTGATTGCTTACCATGACTGTCTGTCATGGTAGTGTGTGCCCTTGGTGTGAGGCCAGAGACAGATGTGTGAGGTATTGTGATCAACACATACTACATTGCCATATGTTGTGCTGTGTTACCCTGTATGTGACTATGGTGTAGGTAGGGTTATGGCAAGTAAGAGTAGTGTGCATTACCAGTGAAATATGTAATGTGCATTGCATGCAGTGCATGGGTTGATAATGTTCCCCATACAGTACCTTGATACAAACCCCCAGTGTGAGGTTGTGCATTGGACCTGAACCAGTGTGCTGACTGCTGCAGTATACTAGTCTGTCGTATGGAGTGTGCCAGGTACTGTTGCACAGTTGTCGGCTGAGCACTGATATCTGGTCATTTACATGTGTATCCCCCAATAGACAGACAGATGCTATATATGGGGGTTAAGTTATATCACTACAGTCGAGTATTATGTGTATTATGTGTACCATAGTTTGCTGACATATATTGCTGACATATTTTCCTTCTCCTTTTCAGGGCTATGGTTCACCAGCGAAACCCTGTGTACTCCGCTGCGGAGGAGGAAGAGATACACCTGAGCCTGGTGTGGGATTTCGCAATACTCTTTTCCCGCACCAGCCAGAACCAGCAGGAGATGGCTGCACTGTGGCTAGACCTGGTCCGTCGGGTAAATGACATAGGCACATATAGCCGGACATATGAGCAGGTATGCCATCACTGCAGTGATTTAATTAGAAATGTCCGTCAGCGTGTGTCAGATATCCACAGGCAGCAGCTTGCCACAGGTGGTGGGGTGGCTAGACATCCCCCCCTCACCAGACTGGAGGGACTACTCCTATGTGTTGTGGCTCCAGCCCAACAGCAACAGCAGCAGCATACATGCATAATGATGGAGGCTGGAGCCACCCAGCAGCAGGACATGGAGCATGGAGGTAACATGCCATGTGTATAGTTGACTGTTCTGTACACTGTTAGTTTATGCATGTGTGAGATGTGTCCTCGTTTTGTAGCTGTAATCTCAGTAATTATTGTGCAAGAGTGATATTCTCAATATCAGCAGTAGACCTGTGGAAGCTAACTGTTGCACTACTAAACTGTATCATACTCACAGTATCAATGGCACAGTTGTGCCCACTGACAATAAATGTCTCATTTCTGCAGGACCCTCTGGTGTAACAGCAAGGCAGCCTATCCATGCGGGTGAGTGTGTAATAACAATACCTTCAATACTCTTGATACCAATAGTAATAATAGGCTGAAGCAGTAGTGCTATGTGTTTGATTGCAGGTGTGTTTGTGTCTCTGTGTTGATATCTCATATACTGAGGAGTGTGCATGTGTGCATCTGTGCATGTGCCCTGTGTGCATGTGTGCATGTGCCCTGTGTGCATGTGTGCATGTGCCCTGTGTGCATGTGTGCATGTGTGCATGTGCGCATGTGTGCATGTGCCCATGTGTGCATGTGCGCATGTGTGCATGTGTGCATGTGCCCTGTGTGCATGTGTGCATGTGCCCATGTGTGCATGTGTGCATGTGTGCATGTGCCCTGTGTGCATGTGTGTATCAGTGGTGACATTGTGTACACATTGTAAACTGTGTTTCCTGTCTTACTCCCACAGGTTCTGGTGCTGCTCTGGTGTTGTGCAGCAGGGAACCTGACTCAGCTTCTGTGGATAGTGATAATGATGATACCTGTGTAATGGCACAGGGAGGTGTGCCAGGGTCCGTCATTGGTCAGCCAATTGACAGTACACAGCTGTCGACCCCATCAATGCGCACAGTCATCCTGCCAATACATCCTTTGTCACCAATGTCCCTAGGTGATGGACAGGATACAGTGGGCATTGACCAGGGTAATGTGGTATCGGTGGCACATGCATCCCCACACAGCAGCCATGGCCAGGGTCCTGACATGGTACCACACAGGCAGACATCCAGGGGTTCTCATGGGAGCATCCGTGGGCATACCGCCCCTGTCAGACATGCCCACAGAGGTCTTTCAACCTCAGCTATGTTTCGGGCTGTAATGCAGGCACAGTCTCGTATGGAACGGTACACCAGGCAGGGTCTGAGGGAGCTGAGAGCAAGTCGCACAGCTATGAATGACAGTATGCATGATGTTGCGGCTGTCATCCGTAACTTCACTGAGGTCATTGACAGACGGGGGACACATTAGATCTGTTCCACAACTACATGTCCATGAGCCACGGCAATGGTGGATGGTTGAGGTGTTGACGTGGCCGTATGCCAGCAACAGCAGCAGCTGGCAGCTGTCGCGGACGACAACAGGCCCGTGGCCGCTCCCATAGTGCCAGCAGCAGCCCCAGCAATGCTGGCTCTGTGCTGTCATCAGACCGCCCCAGGAGACCACATGCATGTGGCTCTGGACAGTCCCAACAGGGACCTGTCTCCAGTCACCAACCACCTGCTTCTGATGACAGTAGCCAGTCTGGCTTAGTACCTGATATGGTCCGTAGCACCCCTGCCAGGCACAGGTACTGTGTCCGTGGCCAGAGACAGTGATCTGTATGACCTGGCAGGTACAGTCTGTGGCTGTCCACAAACACCTGTATATGGCAGCCATGAGGTGGGACTGTGTGCATGCATACACACATGCAAAATGATAACACCTAGGGCTACCGCATACACGCACACACTGCATCAACATTGCCCCATCTTGTACTGCTGTCCCTCACCAACACACACACACAGACATGTCAATTGGTTGTATCAGTGGCAGACTCAGGCATACCAAGTACACACTCTGTGCATATGATGAAACTGTGCCACCTCCTGCAATCTGTAACATCGGTGCAGGAACAGGTTAACATGGTGCTGATGCACAGGGTGACTACATAGAAGTGTAGTAATAGTATAATGTTGACAACAGTACAGTGTAATGATATCATTGTGGGTATATGCACAGGGTGACTACATAGAAGTGTAGTAATAGTATAATGTTGACAACAGTACAGTGTAATGGTATCATTGTGGGTATATCCCAGCATGCCTGATGCAGTTACAGTATGAATGTCATTGTATTGTTTTGTACACCCATAGTAATTACCATAGTGTACTGTCTGCACATCTTTGCGTACTGGTGGTAAGGCTGTCAAGAGATGGCCACCTACATAGGTAGCACAGGGGATACGAAAATGTACATATTGATACTCAATGATGGTCATGTCAACTGCGAGTTGCATGCTGTCCACACTCGACTTTGCAATGAGGATGTTTGAGGATGTTGATATCTGTGCAGTAATACACAACAGGTTCAAGACTCACAAGAGCACGCTAGCACTACAAATTCACACCTCATACCATGCATGACAGCCCCAAAACACAGAACTAACTATGACAAAAGGGAGAGTCTCCATACATGTCAAGGATACTGTGGTGCCAGGACAGGTAGCATACATCATACTAAGTCTGGAACTGCTGAGTGAGGGCTCAGTGTCTGTTATCCGAAATGTGTAGTATTACAGGTATGAGCACTTGGGTTTCAGGTCAGTTATTCTACATTACGAAGGTACATGGTCTGTACACTTGTGGGGGGTGGGGCTGGGCCCAGCCCGTCTGACCTGTGAATGTCTGGGTACAGGCTTATAGTGCCTGCATATATGCACTGTTACCTACTGGAAGTCGTACACCTTGTTTGTTGTAGCATAGTCTACATACAGGCCTGCTGACTGTAGCTTTGTTTGTATGCATGTTTGCTTGTTATGTCCCTGAAACACTGATTCCACCTGCAATGCAGATTTACAGTGCCTCTGTGGATCCCTAGTGACATCTGTATTGCTTACTGTACTGATGTCCATGTCTCACTTGATAGAATGTCACTGTTTGTCCTGTTTGCATGTAAGTTGCCTGTAACACATTGTATATGACTTAACTCGCATTTCCTCAAGACAGCATTTATATATGCCAGCACTAACAAATCAGGAGCACGACACCCTCACATACTCACCTTGAGTACCTTGTTCCCCATTGGCCCTATGTGTTGTTAATTAGTATGGGATTCACAATGCTATGGTAGCATTTGCAAAGGTCACCTGTCAATCTACTCTCTGGTCCAGTTGGTGAATCTGTGAGTCATGTGGAAATGTTACAGCTGCCTCATGTACACAGACAACCCTCTCCCCTTCCCATACACTTACAACACATGTGAGAGATGCAACCACATAGCCAAACTGGGGGCTAAGCTCTCTTAACTCAGTACTGGCATACCCTGTCAGGTGGAGTGGGATACTACAGTGAATACAGTACCAGTCTTACATAGACCTGCCACGACCGCAATCCAAACACAGAAACACACAGGTACATTCTTGGACTCTCAGAATAGCATCCTGCCTGAGCAGCTGACACCTGCAAAGCAGACACACAAGCAAACGTTATGACAGAGCAGAGCACGTGCAACACATAGCTCACAGAGCCTGTGTGCCAAACAGTCGCAGCCCATACGGCTTGACAACACACCTGCTACAGTTGTAATAGGTACCTCTATTGTCAGGTACACTGAGGTCCTGCTCACCAGGCTGAACAAGGTGAAGGTCACTCTGAGATGCCCGTAGGGCATTATGATCCACCACATAACACAAGCATACAGGTCACTCCAAGGCATGTACAAATATGACTCAGTCATTGTCTGTGCCAGTGCGTATGACCTGTGATGCACCTCCCTGGACTACATGTTAGGGGACATAGAGGGGCTCTCTGAGCTTGTGGCACAGGCTGGTATGACCCTGACCTTGAGTAGCATCTTACCCTCACCAAGAATGCTGCCACAATATGTAGACAGGATGATCTGTTTCTACAATTACCGTATGTTTCAGTGACATTCAAAGGGGGTCCAATGCCTGTCAGCGTGGGATTACATGCTGGATAAGCCACGTTGCTTTGCTAGGGACAGCTTGCACCTGTCATCCATGGGCCATTGTATATTGGCAGAGGCTGTTGCTACACACATAGTGCCTTTGTATGCAAGGCTGACATTACATAGCCACCTACACAGGTATCACACGGGATAGGACACTAATAGTAATGCTACTCAACACCAGCAGTGTAAACGTCAAGATGCATGTAGTGGAAACTGTCCTTAGCATGGGGAACAGCAATATCCATGCAGTAACAGACTCCTGGTACAAGACTCCCAGGTGCACCCTATCACTGCCAGGTCATACCTCATACCATGCTTGTCATCCCCTACACATGCACCAAACCAGAACAGGGGGGATGTATCCAAAGGCACCTCAGATACACACACACCCAGGATGGTGGCACAGCACAAAGCATCAGAGCCTATCCATGTGCAACTAACAGTGGGTTAGACTGCCTTCAGGTTCATAGCCTGGCACACACCACCCTCCCATACCCAGGAAACCCACTTGGCCTTCCTGACAACACTGGGAATATGACGGTCTCTACAAACACCATTATATGGGTGGACTGCAACTACCCAAACATAGAGTGTGAGCATTACTCTAGCTCCAAGACCCTAGCTGAAGGGTTCCTAGCATTCATTCCATTCATTGCTATGGAACAACTTGTTACCACTCACACAAGAGGTGAAAACATGCTGCACCTGTTCATCACCAACATGTGGACTATATGCTCCAGACCAGTCGTGTATCCCTCGTTGGTGGGATGACACCATCTACAACTCACACTGTATATACACATACCACATGCATCCCCTGCACAGAACACCACAGTCATACAGTTCTATAATGCAAATTCCATGTATTCACATGAGGCAGGCTTCGGACATGGGAACTATTGAAGGTCACAGGTACATATGTGTAGGTGGCACACACATACATCATGTGTGCATTGACATTACTGATATAATGTAGGTCGTGCAATATTGGGAACAACACCTCACACACATGGACAAACTGTGTGACAAAAACACACATGGCGTTTGTAGGATATAAACCCCTACCTAACTATGTTATGACACTTGTGAGAGACGCAGTAGCAGAGTGTGCTATTTGCATTACTGGGAGGCTTGCTTCCTCCTGCTGTACTTATAAGGTGCTGACATCATCGGTGTTTAGACAGTGGAATATGCAGCATGTGTTGTGTTGTACTAGTTGCCAAAAGGGACATTTCTCTTACACATAAATTGCACAAACACTACTCCCCCACACACATTCCCACACACACTGAGCACTTGCAGGATTCAAACCCCTACCTAACTATGTTATGACACGCAGTAGCAGAGCACGCTATTTGCATTACTGGGAGGCTTGCTTTCTCCTGCTGTACTTATAGTGTGCTGACATCATCAGTGTTTAGACAGTGGAATATGCAACATGTGTTGTGTTGTACTAGTTGCCAAAAGGGACATTACTCTTACACCTAAATTGCACACACACTATTCCCCCACAAACATTTACACACACATTGAACACTTGCAGGATTCAAACCCCTACCTAATTATGTCATGACACTTGTGAGAGACGCAATACCAGAGCGTGCTATTTGCATTACTGGGAAGCTTGCTTTCTCCTGCTGTAATTATAGGGTGCTGACATCATCAGTGTTTAGACAGTGGAATATGCAGCATGTGTTGTGCTGTACGAGTTGCCAAAAGGGACACTTCTTTTACACTTGGAATTGCACACACACTACTCCCCCCCACAGTCACACATACACACTGATGGAATTGTGCACACACTACTCCCCCCCCCCCCGCAGTCACACATACACACTGATGGAATTGCACACACACTACTCCCCCCCCACAGTCATACATATACTGAGCACTTGCAGGATTCAAACCCCTACCTAACTATATTATAACACTTGTGAGAGCCACAGTAGCTGAGCGCGCTATTCAAATTACTGGGTATCATTTGTGCTCCTGACATATGTATAGTGTGCTGACATCATTATGTATGAAGAGGTATGTACATCTGTTACTATCCATCAGTATAGGGGAGAGCATATCTGTGCATTAACTTTGCACAGGCACAGTGGCCTACTGTACTGCGGAGGCAGATGCCAAATACACTGTGGATAGCCTTCTGTATTCCCTAGGGACAACAGCCTATTATTGCACTCTACGGCCATATGTTTACCTGTCAGATGCAAGTATCTGTTGCTCATATACTGTTTGTGTGTCTTTATTGCCATAGCTTTCCCTATCTCTATGAACAACTTGTGTACTGTGGAAGATGTTTGCATATGAGTGGGATCCAGTACTTTACTTATGTCTCTGTTGTAATTTCACTGTGTGCACTGGGCAGATATCTGTATTGTGGGAGGTTCCTGTGTTAACACATACAAATGCCAGATATGTGTGTGCAACTGCTGAACTGTGACATGGCCTAAGTGTGTGAGCTTGCCCAGTTCACAGTTTCTATGGCTTCTTGAGTGACACGTCTCATTTATCTAAGTGTGCGAGCATGCCCAGTGTGAACTTTCCTTATGTTGGGATCTGTGGTCCACCACATTTGTGTTTGTGTGTGGACTTCATCTATATTTAACATGTACAGTTGAGTGTTGGACGTCAAGTTGTGTTCTTACTGCCAACTGCTTTGTGTCTGAACCTAACAGGCATTATGCTGTGCCTGCAGGGTTGCCATGGGGTAGTTTGCATACAGTTGTCAACATCCTTTCCTACTGACCAAACAGTGTATTGTCGTATACTGTACTGGTTCAGTACTTTCACTGTGGTGGACAGTATCATCGGTTTCAGTCTTATCACTGCTTGTAATATTTATAGTGAGCACACCAGACTGGTTGAGGGCCAGTTGTGCAGATATGACCATGTTGCATTCTGTTCAGATATGGACAGCATAGTACATGATTGTCCGACATTGTTAATGTATTCCGCAACTTGTGTGGACAATGACAAACAATGGCCATGTGCCCTAGTCCATTTGTAATGCTAGTCAGAGAGTGTTTGTCCTTCAACACACATTTACTGGTGTTTGCCATGACATATGTCAAGGGTTAGTGTGCTGTGCCTCTGTCTATCCATGACATACAGGTGATATCCAGGGTACACCTACCATCTCCCATCCAGTCATCATGATTCCTCTGGATGACAGTCAGTGAGGGACTCCCTGGATAACCTGTACTGGGAGTTTAGTCGTGAGTGGAGTGAGCTTCTGGGTTATGGACCAATCGGTACAGCATGTCCTGTTTATGTCTGTGCTGGGGTTCAGGCCTGTCATCTGCATAGGTCACCAGCATTCAGATTTTACATGGTGCCAAATGTCCATTGATACCAGCTTGGTCATGGCTTTATACATCAGGCACAGATCACCTCCAGCCAGGCGGTATGGCACTGTGTGGAGCTGCAGTTTGTTTAATCAGGCGACACATGGCATCTGTTACAGCTCTGCAATCCTCCTGGTATTTGTGGGGTCTTTCCAGTTTATGCAGGTGTCTGCTAAGGTACATCCCTCAAGGGCCAATGTACACAATTGTGAGGCTGCTGATGGATGACTGGAGAGGCACATTGACCTACCCTGACCTAGCTGTGCTTACCTTCATGATTAGGTGGGTATATGGTATGTTTCTGTAACCACTACAGACACATGGTTGTCACATGCAGGATATCTATCACCTTGTGTCCCCAGGTCTCTTATTGCTCCTGATGTACTTACTGGGTTAACACCTATGTGGCAATTTCTGGCCATGTACTGTGTTTCCACAGGGGATGACTATACACTATTCTGCATTTAGCTTGTTGACATGGCTGTGGCACCACTTTTGTGTTTCTATGTGTGCCTTCTGTAGGATGCTTGTGTCAGCTGGAGGGTTCGATATGGTGGGCAGTTTGTAGTCTTCTGCAAACCTGTTCAGAGTCCTTCCATGTTGGCCTGTACCTATGTGACATATATAGCATACAAGAGAGGTCCCAGGACCATGTCTTGTGTGATGCCAGTTGTACCTGGTTTGCAGTCTGGCATGGCTGCAGCATGTCTGACCAGGTTAGTTCTGTCCTTGAGCTGGTTTGCAACCCATCTACTTGGATAGGGGTTTATAGTTAGGCTGGTGAGTTTATCTGTACTGACCAACTAGGGTATTGTATGGACGGGTTTAGCAAGGTCCAGATAGGCTGCGTGATCCACATTCCCCACATCAATGGCCTTGGTACGCATTTCACATGAGTCAGACATGTTTAAGGGGCAGGATCTGCCCTATGAAAGCCACACTGGGTAGGGTCCAATGTCTGCAGGTACCCCATCTCGTTATTCCTGGGATCCATGATCATCCTCTCCATTACTTTGCCAACCTAGATAGTCAGGGTTGAGGGGTGATAGTTTGCAGTATCCATTCAGGCACCACCTTTGTGGTGAGAGACCACTGTTGCTGTACACTGCTCTTTGGGTACATATCCTGTGGTAAGACTGATAGTGCGCAGTAGTGCTATTTGGTGTTCCATTCTTCTTACAGTACTTGTTGGACACAACCCAGGACACCATCTGGTACCATTGATGCTGTGTGGTGTGCTTTGTAGATGCTGGCTGTTACCTCAGCATCTGCAATGTCAGGGGGCCAGCACTCTGCTGGGATAGATATTTGGCAGTATGGTGCTGGTGGGGAGTTTGCAAAGAATCTGTTAGGTTGGATGTTGGCAATGTGCGTGGGTTTGGTGTATTGTTTGTGATATTTGAGTACTGCAGAGCATATCTGTGGATTACCACCATGGTTCCTACCATCAGGTAGGACAGCTGTGTGATAATCCTTTGTGTCCTGCACAATTTGTATCATCATAAGTTCATGGGTTCATACTAGGCTATCTGCCCTGGCCAAGTTTGAGCATGGACAGACTGTGTGTGAGTTTTGACACCCCTTGCAATGTGCATATTATGCCCATTTAGGGTTTACTTTACTAGATGTGACACATGGATGGCCCCCAGTGTACACCTACTATCTCCCATGCACTTCACCAGATTTCTCTTGTTGAGTATGAGTGTGGCGCTCAGCCTATCATGGACTGGGATTCTGTTCCAGAGTGTCAGGAGCCTCTGGGCTATGGATCTGTCCCTCCAGCACATCCTATTTATCTATGTGTGGAGGTTCAGATATCTCACTGTGGTGTCTCTGCTGGATTTGGGGTTTCTGCAGTGGAGCATGTCCATTCATTCTGGATTGGACATGGCCTTGTACATCAGGCATACATTGCCTCTGACTGGGCAGTATGCTTGTGAATTGGGCTGTGGTTTCTTCAGCCAGGCAGCAGATGACAAATATTTGGACCCTTTATCCTCTTGGTGAGGTACATTTGGGGTATTTCTAACTGCTGCAGGTGTAAGGTAAGGTACATCCGAACTGGGGCATTGTTGTCACGTATGGGCCTGATAAGGGAAGAGTATGGGGGCACAATGACCTCTCTTGATCTACATGTGCATACTTTCATATTAAGGTGGGCAATATAGCAGGTCTTCCTGGCCACCTTGGCAATGTGAGTGTCACATGACGGGTTACCATCCACTTGTGTCCCTAGGTCCCTGATTACTTCTTCCATACATAATGGATTGCCACTTATGTCATACTTTATGTGTGCCTTGTTTGGTATTTGTTGAGTCATTCATAATCTGCAGTGTCTTCAGGAAGGCTGGTTGGGGTTCCTGGGTTTGTGAGTGTGGTCTGTAGCAGGCTGCAAACAGGGACACAGTTTGAGCCACTGTTACTTGCCTGTGGATAGTCCATGCTGCTTCTTGCTGTGGTACCAACCTGGGGGTGTGGTTATCCTTGACAATTACTGATAGCCACACTCCTATTGTAGTGTGTTCCATGTTTTGGAGCTGAAGAGCATGGTATGAGGCATAACCTGGTAGTATTAGGGTGCTCTTCTTGGCCTTGATCCAGGTTTCTGTTACAGAACAGATATTACCATTCTCCATGCTGTGGTGGGTTTGGTCTGCATGCACCTTGCAGGTTAGAATTCTGGCGTTGTGTAGCATTACGTCCAGGTTGTTATCCCTTGTGCTACCTATGGGGGTGGGTTTGTGTTTCCAGCCTTACCTATTCGAGGCACAGTGGGGGTGACAACAGCCTTTGCCAGTATCCACACAGCCAGGTGTGCTGGGTGCGTGCCATCCCTAGCAGGTGGGGCATCATGTCTTGCTCAGCATGTCATCCCAGGCTGTCAGCCATTCGTTCCCCCTTGCTAACAGCAATACTTCAGCCAATTATTGTACTTGATCTTGTTGTCTTCATAGTGTGGCATCATGCTTGGTGAGGGTGAGATGTTAGGCAGGGTCTTCATGTTTGCATATACTAGATGGTGTTACATTGCTTAACACATGGCAATCGTGCCTCAGGTGGTACTGCAGGGCTGCCTCTGTCGGATGCATATACTACACTCCCTGTACATGTTTGAGAGCAGGTTGTGTCATGTTAGGCATCCCTGTTATTATATGAGTGAGTCAGAGATGGGTATCATTCCCAGGGTTCCTACTGAGCCAGTGTATGTGCTATGCGTTGCCTCTTTGCCAAGGCCAGGGCATACTGGGCATGCCTCCTTCTGCCTATTGGGGCAGGCTCAGTTTGTTCCTCCTCTGAGTCACGCTCTGCCTGTGATGGCCTTGGCAATGGTGGGGCGCTGTTTGTCCCGGCCCTATGCTGGTCTTGCTGCAGCTGTTTTCGCAGAATCATATTATGAAGCATAGCACATATCATGACAATTTGGGTAAATGTAGTTGGTGAGTACTGCAAGGCTGCACCAGATGTGTCCAGGCACCGGAACTGTGACTTGAGCAGCCCAAACACACGCTCTATTACATTTTGTGTTTGTGCATGTGCCTCATTATGGTGTTCTTGTTCAGGTGTGTGTGCGTTTCTGATGGGTGTCATCAGCCACGGCTCCAGTGCATATCCAGCATCCCCCACTAGGTGACCATGTGGGATGTCCCCATTGGCAAATGTCTGGTACAGCTGCGTCAAATGCCTGATATGGGAATCATGGTAGCTCCCAGGGCAGCCAGCACACACATTCATTATTATGCCCTGGGCATCACACATGATCTGGCAGTTGATGGAGGGGAAGCCCTTGTGGTTAATGTAGGCCCTACCCTGCTCACCGGCTGGTGCTTTGATACGAATGTGCGTGCAGTCTATTGCACCCACTACCTCAGGGTATTCCGCTATTTGATGGAAGAGATGCATATTGCTGGCCAATACCTCACGGGAATTGGGGAAATATACATGCTCACCGACATGTGCTGACATGGCATCCAGGAACTGGTGCAGTACCCTGGAGGCTGATGCCTGTGATATCCCCATTATATCACCAGTTAGTCTCTGGAAGGTACCTGTTGCTAGTATTCTTAGGCCAACACATACCTTGGTTTCTACGGGGATGGGTTCCCCTCTGTTGTTTCAGTGTGTGAAGCATGGCCTGCACAGCTCAACAATTTGCTGCAGGAGGTCTCTGTCCTATAGCGCTCCACTATCTCCAGCTCATGTCACCCCTGGTAGGTGACCCTGGGCCTGTACACTCTTCTCTGTCTCCTCACTGTGGGTTATCTGGCAGCATTTGCATTGTCACCACCCTCAGCAAGTCTCCTATGTCTCCTTATAACAGCTATGGCAGCCCTGAGCATGTTTGGTCTGAGTGCAGCTTTTTCAGTTTTCACTTCTAATAGCTTACTCCTGTCTTGCAGTGTCTCTTGAGAGAAACATACTGCAATGCTGTTTGCATTGTTTTAAGTGCTGGGCTGGGCTAGTATTCTGCCTGTGTAATTGCCTGCTTCTAATTGTTTTCACCTGCTAGCTCTACCAGTATTCCCTGCTAGCTTCCTACTATTTCTTCTGCTTCCTTTTTCCTCTCTGATTCCTCAGGGGGGAGCAGCGCGCATACAAGCGGAAACATGTTCACAGTGGCTACCATGCACACACACATGCTTACACGGACTAGAATCTGCTTATTTGGGTTAAAACGCGCACACACCAGTGCAACCAGGTTTGCAGATCTTTAAACAGGCACCTACATGCTTACTCTGCCTTACACGCGCGCACTTTGTCTTACTCGCGCCTCCCAGCGCTCACACGTGCGCATGCACACACAGCAAGAAACTTTGGTGTTGGCCACAGTGTACATCTTCCATTTCTTGATTTTCCCATGCTTATCTGTTGACAATCCTCTTTCTATGCTGTGTGATTGCCATCTTTCACATACCACTTTGCTCCAATGAGCTTGATTTCTTCCTGACATCCCCCCTGTGATGTCACCTATCTCCTACTTTGTTACTCCCCCTTATCTAACACTTACACTACACGGAATGTGCTCATTTGCTATGTGACAGTGTGATTCACTATCCTACTACTCATTTACATAGGATTGCCTACTAATGCTTAGTTACATGTCTTACACTCAGCTTCCCCCCTTAGCAACCACTAAACGGTGGCCATGTTGTTTTCGGTCTGCTAGTCCCTGCATTGCAAATCCATGCATTGCATAAAACCCACATTTGTGGGTATCAAACCTTTATTTTTATGTCTTATGTAGCGCAGCCCGTTTGCGCAGGGCTGCGCTTCGTTTAAACCTCGCCGATCGCCGAAAAAAAAAAAGTATTTTATTTCATGTTTGCATCCGGTTACCGTGCCAATGGCCACATATTTGGCCATTGGCATGCTACCTGCTACATATGCACACTTTATTTGGAGCTGTCATGGCTCCATTGTGTTATTTGCAGTAAACTACTCAGTTGTCAGCTGAGTACATTCCTGCACCTAACACGACTCTTACACAGGCTGGTTTCAGCTTTGTGGATCACTAATCTACCTCATTTGCATGCCTTTCAGCTGCAAGTGAGGCAATTAGCATATCCACGCCCTGCCCATGTAAGAGACATTTTAGCTGGTCTCTTACACGGGATTTTGGTTTGTTCCTAGATCACGATGGCTGCATGGAGTCTTACATGACTCTTAGACTCCGTGCAAGCCATTGTGAATCCTGCGCTGTGTCTGGCAGCTAATACAAATGCCATTATTTTTCTGTCTAAACATAGTTAATATCAATTATAGCAGGTATCATAGCTTTGAATGCTGTTTGATCAATCCTGCTATGGTGTGCGTAGATGCAGCTGTGTCTAGGCAGCTAGTGCAATGTCATTATTATTCTGGCTAAACATAGCTAATATCAATTATGGCAGGTATCATAGACTGAAGTGTTGTTTGATTAAGCCTGACATGGTGTGTGTGGATGCAGCTGGGTCTGGCAGCTGTTTTATGTTGCCGTTTTCATCTCTGGAAAGCTGTGGGTTACAGCTTGTGATCAAGGTTTATTGATGCTTGTGTGTAAGGAAGAGACATTTGGTGTTTTAGCCTGGATCCAGGGGAAGGGGGTGGATAAAACTGTGATTTGGGATATTTTGGCAGAGAATAGTTTGTTTATACATCTGCCGAGTGAGAGGTGGGAAGGCTGTAAAAATGTGTTATCTCTTGTTGCGACGGCTTGTTGGGATTTTTTTTTTTATCTGTTTGCTCTCCATTCTTTTCCTGGCTGCTGCTTCGCTGAAAGGGAGGGAATTTAGGCTTGAAGTTGCAGTGAAGTGAAGCTTTGCTTCAGGTGCATCGTGAGACTCTGATATGCAGTACACAGACACACTAACAGAAACAGACGCTCCCAGGTTGCTATGGTAATGGAGACAGAGTGATGATAATGCTTAATGGCTCTGAGGAGCCTCTGAGATGATTCTTGGCAATGTTTTTGGTTTAAAAAAAAAATATATATATATATATATATATATATATATATATATATGTATATATATATATATATATATATATATATATATATATATATATATATATATATATAAAATAAAAGGACTGTTTTAAACCACATGTACACATATTGATGGTCTCCCAATACTTTGTTTCGCTCATTAAGTTGATTCTTGATAAAAAAAACAAAATTAAAAAATGATAAGCGCAATTTTACATTTAAAATGTATTTTGGTCCAAACACATTAAGGGCTTACATAAGAGTGGAAGTCTGAGTTACTGTGAAAGACTAAGAGCACTTGGTCTTGTGCAGGACCCTTTGTAGTAGTCTGGGAGGTGAGCTTGCTCGGACGTGTTAGGCATATGGGGATAGCTGATTCTAGGGGTGTTTGGGGTTGCCAGGAAGTGCTAGAGAGTCATCAGATTTCCTTCAAGGAAATATCTGTGGGAATGGAAGGTGTGTTGAGTGGTTCACTGGCAGAGTGGCCACTGCATGACACAGAAGAATGGAACAGGACAAATATTGGTTTGGATATTTTAAGAACAGACTGGAAACACATCACATGAACTAGTGAATGATATTCTGGCAAAACTAGATGGGTATTGTTGCCTGTGCTTCATGTACTGATATGTGTGTATGTAAGGATGGAAATATACTTATAACAAATAACAAACTAGAAGGGTCTCATAATTTAAAGTCTATGGACTGTATAAACATGCTTGGAAGGAACTAATAATAAGAATAAGCATTACAGTTTGTGGTCTCTCAAATAACTAAGCAACAACAAAAAAAAAAAAAAAAAAACACAACAGTTATGTAATGTATGATTTTAGTAAACCTAGACATAAAATATATAATCGTCATATAAGATGAAGCAGTCTGCTGGAATTTAGATATTAAAGACAGGATTTAATAACATGGGCTTGTGTATAATAACACTATTGTTTTAACTTGTCATAAATGACATACACTATATTGAACATCAAGAGGAAGCATGGTGATTTTCTCATATAAGTAAATGTGCATAACAAGTCATATAGTTGCTTTAACTTGAATTGTGGTTTTCTAACCCATCTTGACCATACATAATACTTAAGCTGCTACCAAGGTAGCTAATGTTTTATACATGACATCAAACTGACAAAGTTGTTCAAGGGAAACAATAGAAGCCTGAACTAAGACTGTCAGAATGTAACAATCACATTCTGAAAAAATAGTATTACATTGACAATAATCACTCAGTTTAACCTTTGCTGATTATACAAAATAGAATGCTGCCATTTAAATCTAAAAACTATCATTATATACTATAAAATTGCAATTTATGAATATGGAAAGGGAACTTGCAATCATTAATCACAATAAGTAAATTTGTTGTTTTTAACCTATAATTTCACTCATTTTATAATAAGAAATGACAGATATGAAAATCCTTATGTGAAGGAAATGAGGGGAAGCGGGATGCACTGATAATTAAAATGCTCTAACTTTCATCAAGGTTCACATAAAAAACGTGATACTTTAAGTAAGTTAGCAACAAACAAAGTGATTGCTTAAATGCTGGCAAACAATGAAATATAACTTCTGATATATCCACTAAAATACACTGTATTATAAACATTAGGTATAAATATTATTACCATCTATTTATATTAAGTAATAAGTTTTGAAAGACTTCATCAATAAGGGTGAATATGTTAAATAACTGTGTGCTATAATCTTTTACTGAGGTTTTATATATTATGCATCCTACTTTACTATGATTGACTTGCTTGTCATCTATCTTTCATGTAACTATTAATTGCTTATATAAGTAGACACTTATATTGTATTAGAATTCTGTCTAATCTACAATAGTACTATATCTGTTCAAAATAATATAAATACTGATGAAAATAAAACTGAAGGTACCCACTAGAGTAAATGTCTCTCTGCGAACGATTAAAAAGTATAAAACAAAAATAATAGCAAACGAGCAGCAGAGGCAACCACGTAAAGCACAAAAAGCCAGTCTTGTAAAAAATGACAATCCTTTATTGGGGTGCACAGGTAAGCGCTTTCACATACTGCTTCATCAGACCAAGAGACACCTGATCCATATACCCAAGTCTTAAATAGTCATCATGGTCATGTGATTTGACTCACACAAAACACTTTCAATTATGCAAGCAAGCAGACTTAAAAGACAACTATATATCATACAAAAATAAAAAACATGCATAGATGTATACTCACAATAAAAACATGAAAGTGTCATCTCATTGGTCGATATATGCATATATGCTTAATCAAAGCACAAATAACCAATGAGTGAAGGATCACACTTCCCAGATTAAAAATACAAACTAAAAACATGATATAAAAAACACTCTGCTGACAGTTGCAGTAATAAGATGAACAATCATGTACAATTAGGGACACTGTTATCATCCTACAACTAATTTTCTCGACTTAAGAACTGGTTTAAGGGAGGCCCTTTCATTAAGACCCCTACCCCTATTCACCATCAACCTCATAATCCAGCCCATTTCCATCTTCTCTATACCATTCCTAATACTCCCCTCCCTAATGCTGGGTTTAACAAGGTCGATGACCAAAAAAAAAAAAGACATGTTCTTGACCCATGGCCATAACATGTTTAGCCAAATCATTATTAACATGGCCTATCCTAATGGCATACAAATGTTCCCTATTTCATTTGGGGAGGACCCTGTTGGTCTTACCAACATAGAACGAGGAGCACATTTGACAGAGAGCCAAGTAGACAACATTTTGGGAACTACAGTCCGCAGCTATCTTGAATACATATTCTTGTCCTAAATCCGGATGGACAAACCAGTCACTAATGTTAATAAAGCCACAAAAATTACACTGTCCACAGGGTCTAGTTCCTGGGCACTCATTCATTTGATACTTATTTGCCAGACGACAGACAATTCTTTTCAGGTTAAGTTTATTCCTGAATCTAAACAATGGCCTATCTCCAACTACGCTTCTAATGTCATTATCAGTTGTAAGAATTCTCCAATGTTTATTAAGAATGTCAACAATGACTCCATTATCGGTAGTATAAAGCATGGGGATTCTAACACCTAAGGATGTACTTCTTACATCACTAATAGGTACCACATGGTTAGAAAAGTAAGATGCAGCCCTCTCTTCCCTAATCAAGTCCAGGTCTGAAAGACCCTTCTCTAGCTCTCCTTGATTATAACCCCACTCAATCAATCTATCCTTAAAGGCAAACAACTCATGTTGGTACCCTGAATCTGTTGCATTAAGGTGAGAAATCCTTGAAAGGAGAAAGACTTGGGTATGTGGATCAGGTGTCTCTTGGTCTCATGAAGCAGTATGTGAAAGCACTTACCTGTGCACACCAATAAAGGATTGTCGTTTTTTGCAAGATTGGCTTTTTGTGCTTTACGTGGTTGCCTCTGCTGCTCGTTTGCTGTTATTTTTTTTTATACTTTTTAGTCATTCGTGGAGAGACATTTACTCTAGTGGGTACCTTCAGTTTTATTTTCATCTTTTTTATGCTATTTGTACCTACTAGAGACATGTCTGAAAGTTCAGTAAATGTAGAATTGGATTATTGACCGCCAGAGCCTATGAGAGCCTATGAGAGGCATTGTGAACGTTGACAGTGGAAATAGACTAATTGGGTTGTTTGGTTCAGGAAATGAACCAATCAAGTTACTTGGTGGAGGCAGAAGCCTATTACAGAGGTCCACAATATGTAGGAAGAGTGATTTTTTAATCACGGTATCATTTTTGAATTGTTTTATTGACTACAAAACTTTATTTCATCTGGATATTTTTTTGTCACTCAAGAATTGTGAGATCATGTTCCTGGGCAGACTATGCCCCTAAAGCTCCTTACTCTTTCTATTGCCATAGCCTGAGATAATCCTTAGTTATGTTTCTAAGTAAGTTACCCTTTACATCTCTGTATTCTAGTTAATGTCTCTACAATGCAGCAGTCAAAATGCAGCTATCAGAAAAGTAATCAGTGTGCAATAGTAGGTATAACTGCCTAGACTGTGTTTTATTAACATGTGCCACAACCACACTTTAAAGCAGTCCGGGCCATACAGAGACAATTACTTCAAAAGATTACTCCTGTTTCCCTAACTTTGGTCAGGACTGCAGGGCTGTGTAGTGCAAACTCCACATAGTGAGCTTAAATGTTCCTCCTAAATGGCTTATCAGAAGTAGCTGTGGAATTTCCATTCCAATCCATTACCCCCAAAAACTGCCACCATGCCTGCATATCTCTCTCTTAACTGTTTCAGATTAAACAGCATTTCAGTCACTTCTTAGATTTCTACTTCTATATACTATGTAGAAAAGAATGACTATCCACTTGCTTGTTTGTATGGTACAGAGTATTAACACCCTGAGTGGAGATCCAGGGATCAAGGTTCTACTAGTGGCCGAAGAAAAAGACAAACTGCCCTGGGATGCATAGGAATGAGTGACTGATGCCAGTTCACTAGTCATGGTGTGAACGTGTCACCAGTCATGGTGAGACCATGTGTTGGCAGAGCAGCATTTCTCCAGCATCCCATTTTGGAAGAACTTCTGAAACGAGCATTCGGAACAAGTAATGAAAAAGTTAACCAGCGAGACCTGAACGCAAACTTGCTACCACTCGAAACAATATTGCCAACAGCAAGTTTGTGAATCCAACACCACGAAATATAAAAACAGATTTAATGTAAGAAAGTTAAGCGCTTTCACTCGCATATAGCGAGCTTCATCAGAACAATAATGCAGCAAGTGAAAGACATTTAAATAACCAATTTTTGGCGCCAAAAAAGTCTTAAAGCTGTATGCAATATATATCTTGCCAATCAACATTTTCACTCACTTAAATTACTATTATAATAAAAATACAAATACATATGGTATTAAATACCAATGAATTAACTATTTCATACATTCTGTTGAATTAAAAAAAAACATAAAAATGTATATAATTATAAAAAATTATAAAAAAATAAGTAATTCTCCCTAATAAATACTTTATCTGTCTAACTCCAAAATGGGTTTGACAGAAATAAATTCATTTAGTCCTGGGGGTGTCATAGCATCAGTTAACAATTGCCACCAAAACTCTCTATAAGCTAAAAATTTCTTGATGTTACCACCTCTGGGATTCATTGTAACATTTTCTAATATAGCAAATTTAAAATAATGTTCATCGCCCTGATTCATTATATGTTTATAAAGTGCGATTTTAGTGTCCTTGGTTCTAATACTGTACAAATGTGAATAAATTATTTTTTTAAATTTTCTTTCAGTCTTTCCTATATAATAGGATGGGCATGTCATACATTTAGCAAGGTAAACAAGCATACTGGTATTACAATTACCATGTTTAAAAATAATTTTAGTTTTTTTTGATGTTATTCAAAATAATATATTTCTCCTCATTTATCACATAGCATTGATGGCATGCCCCACATTTAACCATATGTCCAAGTTCCTTCCTCAAACCTTTGTTACCACGTTCAAGTAGTTCTTTTAAATCACTACCCATTTTATATACAAACGAAGGTTTAGATCCCAGAATATCAGTTGTTTCTTGATCTGTTAAAAAAAATGTGCCAATTCCTACTCATAATGGCTTTGATTTGATTACTATGGGGGCCAAATTCAATGATACAAGCTTTATTATATATGCTTTTTTCATTCTTAGTAATAATTTTGTTTATCGGTTCCAAGTTTAGTTTCTTGTTCAAACCCAACAGGGTTGTGTATTTCATCCAAGAAAACTTAAATATAATATTTATAAGGGGTAGTGTTTTAGAGCGATTAGAATGACATCAAAATACATTGACATGTTAGATGAGGTAAAATATATCAATAATTTATTTAAGGAACGAGGTTACGATCATGATATGATGGAGGACGTTAATTCATTTGTTATAAGTGAATGGGTGAAGAAATACACACCCCTATTGGGTTTGATCAAAAAACAAAACTTGGAACCGATAAATAAAATTATTACTAAGAATGAAAAAAACATATATAACAGAGCTTGTATCATTGAATTTGGCCCCCATAGTAATCAAATCAAAGCCATTATGAGTAGGAATTGGCACATTTTTTAACAGATCAAGAAACAACTGATATTCTGGGATCTAAACCTTCTTTTGTATATAAAATGGGTAGTAATTTAAAAGAACTTCTTGAACGTGGTAACAAAGGTTTGAGGAAGGAACTTGGACATATGGTTAAATGTTGGGCATGCCATCAATGCTATGTGATAAATGAGGAGAAATATATTATTTTGAATAACATCAACAAAACTAAAATTATTTTTAAACATGGTAATTGTAATACCAGTATGCTTGTTTACCTTGCTAAATGTATGACATGCCCATCCTATTATATAGGAAAGACTGAGAGAAAATTTAAAAAAAGAATTTATTCACATTTGTACAGTATTAGAACCAAGGACACTAAAAACGCACTTTATAAACATATAATGAATCAGGGCGATGAACATTATTTTAAATTTGCTATATTAGAAAATGTTTCAATGAATCCCAGAGGTGGTAACATCAAGAAATTTTTAGCTTATAGAGAGTTTTGGTGGCAGTTGTTAACTGATGCTATGACATCCCCAGGACTAAATGAATTTATTTCTGTCAAACCCATTTTGGAGTTAGACAGATAAAGTATTTATTAGGGAGAATTACTTATTTTTTTATAATTTTTTATAATTATACACATTTTTATGTTTTTTTAATTCAACAGAATGTATGAAATAGTTAATTCATTGGTATTTAATACCATATGTATTTGTATTTTTATTATAATAGTAATTTAAGTGAGTGAAAATGTTGATTGGCAAGATATATATTGCATATAGCTTTAAGACTTTTTTGGCACCAAAAATTGGTTATTTAAATGTCTTTCACTTGCTGTATTATTGTTCTGATGAAGCTCGCTATATGCGAGTGAAAGCGCTTAACTTTCTTACATTAAATCTATTTTTATATTTTGTGGTGTTGGATTCACATAATTGCTGTTGGCAATATTGTTTTGAGTTGTAGTGAGTTTGCGTTCAGGTCTCGCTGGTTAACTTTTTCATTTTGGAAGTACTTGAAATGCATCTCAATTCATAAAGTCTCAGAAGAGGCTACATTGCAAAAGGATGGCATATCAATCCATATAAGGATCTGGTTTATGGAAGTACACTTATGTCCTTTGCTCTGCTTTGTGCTGAACAAGGGTAGAGCATTAGGAAGATACCAGAAAAACCTGATCCAGCTGTGGATGAAGCCTTCTTGAGGAAGATTTACTGATAACTTACTCTTATCCACAATGTGGCAATGAAGTGTTGGTTCTGACAAATGAATACCCTCTTTAAAGGCAGCCAATGATGCATGGTGCAAAGCTAGATATGACAATGGAATAAATCAATCAACATTTAAGAGAGAGGCTTGACTGCTGAAGGCTGGTAGAATCCAAAAAACAGAAAAATGAATATCTACTGATTGCAGCAGCTCTATACACAAGTGATGAATCAGACATGCACTACATGGACACATAGCATGTTATAATTAAAAGTTTAGCAGCTCAGATAGTGACACATTGGATGGGATTCACAGAAAATCTGCATAGCACACAGCATCTTTGTATTCAGGTTATGGCAATGAACAGGGTTGGAGTGAATCAGAAGCACAACTTGCACAGCAGTACAATAGCATTCAGTGTGCATTATACAATGTTTGCAAATTACCATTTTACTAGATGTAGATGAAGTTGTAAAAGTAATTAAGGCTATCATGAGATGCAAATATGCCTGTCATGATTCACTGGTTTAAAACAGTAGTGCACTTGGACATTGTACAAAATGTTGGACTTGCACACTGACAGAATGCTTTGCATGACAACAGCCATCGTTAAGCAACATGTTTTAGTTTTAGCTACTGCTGCCTGTGTTCATCTGATAATGCAGTGCAACAGTCCACTGCAACAAAGAAGGTTCAGACAGTGCACAATGTACAGTAATTAGAATAAGCAATACATAATTTCCCACTTTTGAACACACCACAATATAGTTGGAAGTCTAGTTGACACATGCCATTCACACAATGACTCTAGGAAATGTGCAATTTGTTATATAAAAAACAAGGTATATGTAGCACTTTCCACCTTATCTACTTGGATCATTTGGAAATGTACTGGAGACACATTAGACAAGCTGCAAATTTCATACTCTTGGATAATTAGCATGCTTCCTGACATTTTGCTTTTTTATGTAGAAGAACATATACAGTTCCTCAGAACAACTACTATGAAATGCAATTTCTGCAACACTACATGCCTCTCTGAGGTACCAGATACCAAGGACTGCACACATGTAGCAGTAAAGTTTCCACCCGGCTCATGCTCATATGTATATGTGAAGTGGAAGGAATACCATTCCCTGAACTTCCAGGTAATTTGAATTGCAAAGGGGACTACCTACAATGTGTCTGTGTAGCACCTTACCAGTTCACTGGATTCCCATATTTGGCATTTATCTGATCTGTAACCATAGTTTCAGTGAAGTGACTTTCCTCAGATGCATCTGGATGATTATTGCATACTTTTTTTGCAAAATAAATGTTTATGGATACATCTGTAATTCATGTAACTAGTAACCACCCATGAAAATATTTTGGGTGATACTGTACACCCACTTGAGGCCTTGCTTACTACTGCAATCTTCCATCCCCAGACCATTTCCAAAATTTTATACAACACTACACAAACGCATACACAAACTGTTCTTCAATGTGTCTTTCGTCCGATGAATGCATGCTTCTGCTACCTGGATGCATCCATTTTGTTACTGTATTACATCTCTGCCACAGCAAGCTAACTCTTGTTTATGCCATGCTGCACAATATGATTGTCTGACAGCAACAGATATTCATCTGCATGACATGTATGTATGTATGTCTGTCAGGTAGTGCAGAAGATTAAGGCTATGAGCTGCTAACAAGCTGCTTTCTCTGGTTTAAGGTTTGATTCCTTCAGCTTTCATTTGCCTATTGTGTGATCTTAAAAAAGTCACTTAAGCAGTCTGCCCTTTGGAGAAAATGGGAAATTAGAAGAGGGTCCTCAATGGTTTTCTGTACTGAAAGCAAAGAAAATACCTGTGAATCTATTATCCTATGAATGTGTTATAACCTGGACCAGACAGAACAACAGCAGCTGAAGCAAGATATGACATGGAGGCAGAAGAAAAGGACACACATGCAGGGTGAATGTGACAGCACTGTCAAAGTGAAAGCACGTGATTAACAACAATGTGCTATGACTATCATAAAGTGACAGTGTCACTGAGACTAAACATGATAGAAACAATATTACTGTCTGGCCATGGTGCTCAGTGCACCGTTGCTATGAACTTTACCCTTTTCTCCACTGTAGAACAATCTCGGAGTTGTAATATATAATTTTCAGAGGGTGTGGGGGGGTGCTAAAATTGTCTTGTCACGTGATGTGCAGTGTTGGACTGCAGTCTTCGGATGTCGAGAAATGTCGAATTCACAAGAGGAAGTGTGTTTGCAGCATTCTGACCTTTTCAATGTACTGAGTCGAACTTCTTAGTCAATATGTAAAGTAGGAATTTATTTTTGGCTGTCAAATATATGACAGTAAACACACACACACACACACACACACACACACACACACACACACACACACACACACACATATATATATATAGATAGATAGATAGATATATGTATACATAGATATATACATATATATATATATATGGGAACACTTTAGAATCTCGAACTTTTGAAACCCGAACATCATATGGACGAGCCCATATGATTGAGTTTTCAAAAACTAGAAATTCAAAAGTTTAAAAAAAAAAAATTTTAATGTAGTTAAATATAATGTTTCTGCAGGGGGGCAAGCCCCCCTGCACCCTCCCTATTTAAATATACTATCTCCCTGATCGCACTATAGCGAGGAAATGGGAAATCTCCCATTCTGCTCTTCTGCATAGAGTGGGAACTGGGAGATTTCCCTTTTCCTCATTGTAGCACGATCTTGGAGTTGGTATATTTAAGTAGAGGGTGTAGGGGTGCAGGGGGGTCCGCCCTGCATAAACTATGTCTTTGACTATTTTTTTTTTTTTATTTCACTTCAGAATTTTGAGTTTCTGAGAACTCGATCATATGGTCTTGTCCATATTATGGAGTTCGAGTTTTCAGGAATTTTGAGATTTGAAGTGAATATATATATATATATATATATATATATATATATATATATATATATATATATATATACATATATACACACACACACACACACACACACACACACACACACACACAAAAATATATATATATATATATATATATATACACACACACACACACACATATATATATATATATATATATATATATATATATATATATATATACATATATATATACATATATATATCTACACATGTACACACACACACACACACACACACACACACACACACACACACACACACATGTAATATATATAATACACACACACACACACACACACTCACACACAGACACACACACACACACACACACACACACACACACACACACACACACACACACACACACACACACACACACACACACACACACACACACACACACACACACACACATATAATATATATATGTATATGTATATATATATATATATATATATATGTATATATTGCTAAATACTGCTTACTTACTGCCCAGAGACAAATAAATGGGATGAAACAGCCCCACAGCAATGCCTGCAACATCTCTAGAGAACACTCTGTGTGCATTCAATCCTGTAAGAGCTACAAGGATACACTTTAACTCCTTAGTTTAGCAAGACCTGAAGGAGCACCCAGTAGTCGGTTAATGTTCTTCACTTGATTGTGCCTTCATGCTTGCCTGGAGGATAATGAAAATCATCTTGTGACTGCACTGCTCTGAACTGAATTAAGGTTGTTTTCTGACAGCACAGCATTCATGTCACACAGCACGCACTATCATACTTGTACCCTCATGATTTGGTCCTCCCCCATCTCCAGAGGAGGAAATCAGGAATACCTCTGAAATTCTGGGACCTCAGGCTAAAGTCCATAGCAACTAATAAGCATGCATTAAACATAGTCATAGATGAGGTAGTCAAATATACAAGCAGGTGACAGATTACAATGCCGCCTTAGGTATATATGTAACCAGCTATATCCAACAACTGGAACGTCTTCAGAGATTCCTCACTAAAAGAATACAGGGCATAAGTAATATGTCCTATGCAGACCACCTCAAGGCTCTAACCCTGTATTCTGTCTCGTAAGCTTTTGAGGGGAGGTCTATACCTGACATACAGGGCATTGCCAATCCCCACTCTGATGGACCTCCTGCATATCTGCAAAGCAAACAGCAGCAGAATTACCCATTCTAAAGACTTAAACATTGCCTTTGATATAAATAGGACCTGCTTCAGAGATGGAGAGACAGGTATGTATCCCAGAGATAACCCTGTCCCTGGAACAGGCTCCCCATCAATGTGAAGCAGAGTTCCTCCTTAACCCAATTCAAGTGCAACCTGGACAATTGGATGTGGAGCGGGAAATTCATCCCTGGTTTGACAACTATGCCTCTAATGGACACAGGCAACCTGTAAATGGTTCATCTCCCAGGCCCTAGCTTGTAAATGTTTCATTTCCCAAGCCCCTGCTTACACTTATCAAGGTCATCAGAAGTTGTCAGAGATTTGGGATGCAAGGCTAGGCTTAAAAAGGGCCCTGTGGTTGTTATCCTAGTAAACACCTATGAACCTATAATATAAGTTTAATTTTATTTTATTATAGCATATGTGCATTTATAATAGCATAAATGTTGCTGCCTCAGACAAAATATGTCCCGTACAACAGTAAAAGAAAAAAAAATCACACTGTACTAGTGGAAAATGCTTAATAAAACAATGTGAATCTGAAACATAGGCAAGACTTTTGCCATAGTAATCCATAATCCAAACTGAATTCCCCCTTCAGCCACAAATGTAGCTCCACAGACACGACACATTCTTGAAAATTAGCCATGTAATAAAATAAAATGCATAACCATAATGTATGACTATAAAGAGTAATTAAGGAAAAAATTTAGAACATATTTTAACCTGCAGCTCATATGATGGCCTACCATTGCCAAGACATGGTTACCTCAAATTTACCTAGCAATCCAGAAAACTAAACCATACTCCCAAACACAGCAGACACCTACAAACTACTACAACTAGAAAATCTGACTACTGTCTTACCAGACAGCTAAAGTGTGTCCAGAGGAGGACACTTAGCCATATCTAAATATGCATGCATTAAGGAACACAGGAACTTTGTATTTCAAGCGTTTCAAAACATTCCAAATGCCTTCTAAATAGAACACTTTCACAAAGGATCTACATTGCTATGTGGGATTATGTCATGATATGGCATTAAACTCAGTAAAACTATATCCTGTAATCAAACATGATCTTTTAGGATGACTGTCTTTGAATCACTTAATTATTCAGATGTGCATCAGAACCCTTGTCTGCAACCTCTGCCCAAGTGTGTCTACATGACACTTGCTATCAATTATCATGCATGACAACTATGCATGGTTGTGTGGCATGTATGTGAACAGCATGACACTGTTTGAAACATGATTTATAAGAGTACCAAATAGCATGGATGTTTTCCACCATATTATATCCAAGTACAAATGACAGAGGCAATGGCTGCCTGTGGAGCAGTTAGATACAGAAATTTGCAAACTGTGAGAGTAATATTGTTTTTCTACTTTCTCAGAAACCTTGCAGATCACCTGTGATATCCCTGTGACTACTTCTTTAAAAAGGTTGATGCCTGCTATCACCTGGCCTAGACTTTGGCCAGGGCTACAAGTTTCCTAGGTTTTGTGAGCAGTGTTGGCATAATCAATGACTTAAAGAGGTGCCACCATTTCTTCCTTTGAGAGAGGGAGTCAGAGGTTCACAGAGAGTATACTGAAAGGTACTGTAAGCATGTTTCATCACATTTCTTCATGTTAATCTTTCTGACTGCTTCATCCTTTTTATGTTTTATGCATGTGCTGTTTGTATAGCAAGGGAGAAAAAAGGAAATAAACCAGATATGCTACAATAGAAGAGAGGGAAGAATATTGTTACAGCAAGGTGAATATGAATTCCATGTCCTTTCTATATTTAAATTTTATGTAGCAGTGTGTCACAACTATTCAGAACCTTTCAATGAGTCTTCACTATGCAGGTATAGAGGAAGATGACAGTGAGTCCCACACCACCTCCAAAAAGCTACCTACTCTTGCACCTAAAGCTGGATCAAGTGAGGTGGAGTGAATGATCCCCTCAGTAAGGCAGCCACTCTCAGTTCCCTCAGTTACTTCAGCTACTACCAGTTGATAAAACATTCTGTTGATATCTGGCTCCATACACATTACATCCGAGTGACGCCTCCAGGTGCATCTGGAGTTGCCTCCTACTGCTCCTCTAGGCATCAAATATTGCTTGTTCATATTTGCATTAATAATTCCAAACCCATGCCCTGTACAAGGTATCAGAATATTTTATCTTGAAGCATACATGATGGCAAACACAATTATATTGATATTTGACCAATGTCAATGAGTATTTATTAGAATTGTAAGGTGATAACTTTATTTTTTAAAGTCTCAAGCCCCACTAGGAGTTAAAGGTGCACAATCAAAAGAGCTGTACTGGAGGGAATTGGTTTGGAGAGAATTATAGATTCACTTGACTGGGAGGCTATTTGTATTAGATCATTACATAGTAAGCAGCTCTGAGTACATTGCTCTTTGACTCTAGATCGGCAGCCCAACACAACAGAACATGCTGGAGGGACAGGTTCATTACCCAGAGACTGCCCATGCTCTGGAATAGACTTCCCATACATGTCAAACAGAGCACCTCACTGGACCTTTTCAAGAGAAATCTTGATGAGTGGATGGGAAATATAAAGTTCACCCCAGGAATCACTGCAGTGGCACTACTTGATAGAGGCACCGGGAACTAATGGCGGCATCATGACAGGGCACTTCTATGAGCTAGGCTTGTAAAGGCTCCAAGGCCACTGGCCTAGAAAACACCTATGAACTTATAAGTACTACACCCAATCCGCTACCTGGTGTGACACTCTTCCTACTGTTTTATACCTAACTCATTATGCATGGTCCAAACCTGCCCATCGCCTGTTTGAATGCATGTGTTCTTGTCTTGTTATCTCAAACAAACCTTCACACCATCTCTTTCTATACTCTGTCTTTCCTTGCTTACTGTATCCCTCATCCCTTCTCTCTTCATATGTAAACAGAGGGCTGTATCACCGTTAATAAATTGCTTGTCTTCCCATGATAAGTTCAGAAAAGAGTAATTTATTGGAATTGCAAGTATTCATGTATATAGTTCAAAATATTTAAAATAGGTGTGGGGCTATGCACCCCACACCCCCTGATGTGGGGGCAGTGCCCCCACACCCCCCTTACTATATATACTAACTCCAGGATTGCACAACAGTGGGGAAAAGGCCATATATAACATTCAGTGAAATGTGTTGAGTTTTCAGTGAATTGAGCTTTCAGTGAATAGTCCTAGACCCATGTATATATATATATATATATATATATATATATATATATATATATATATATGTACAGGTTTACTATCAAAATGTGGAAAATCAAAATAATTTTCCACCTTTTGATCGAACCAGTTTGCCAAAATTGGTAATAATGAATTACCAATATTTTGGAAATGGTAACACGGAATCAACATTTGAACACAGGATGTTCCAATGTTGAAAGACCGTGTTATCGGTAATGATCTCATCATATCATCTTGCTGATATGAATTTTGAGTTTCTGAAAGCTCGATCACCTGATAGGAATCTATCTATCTATCTATATATATATATATATATATATATATATATATATATATATATATATGTATGTGTGAGTGTGTGTGTGTGTGTATGCACACACACACACACACACACACACACACACACACACACACACACACACACACACACACACACACACACACACATATGTATAGATACATAAACTGATAATTGTTATAGACTGATAGACCATCAGTGTCACTGTGGATATTGTTGCTTATCAGCACTTGCACAGAATAAATATGCAGCAAATCTTTATGCATTCCAGCATAAGCTTACTGTTCTTGGGACTGTAGAAAAAGCTATGCCTGTTGACTCTGATTACATTTACTCTTAATGAGCCTTTGCTTCGTCACCAAAGCTTGCATGTAAACCAAAAGGTAAAAAGGTCACACAGGCAAATCATTTGGTTAAAAACTACAAGAAGGATCCAGCCAAACTAAAGTCTTCTCTGTGTAATATGATAAATATCCTGTAGTGGAGGCCTATGGGACATATGCAAATGACTCCTTGATGGACATACCAGCATTTCAACTAAATGACCTCATAGATGTTTAGGTAAGTACTAAGCTAGCTTTCTTGTGGAGCCTTTTAAGCCTAACCAATTTCCCTCAAAGGTGAGAATCAAATGCTGTATCTTGTGTCTGTGAGGTAAGCACCTTAACCATTATACCAGTCCTCAACTCCAAAATGTACCCCAGAATGTGACTGCCAGCATTGACCAGAGTGTGATTCAAACCTCTGCATGCAGAACACAGTGGATTAGCAGTCCGTTATCTGAACTACTTTCTATCTTATCTGAATGCCCACCAATTTTTTTAGCTTTTTAATACTTTACTAGCACATTAAGGCACAAAAGCCAAACCTCACTAGCTGAAGTCATACTAGGATTTGCCCTTTTTCTGAACTCATCAGTACAGCGTGTGGATTTTTTCATTATACTTTGGAAAGGCAGAGCTTAAAACCAAGCTTGATGTCCATAAACATTAGCGTGACTTCAAAATATCTCAAATAACATCCATACTAAAGGGTAAAATAGTCATACAGATAAACCATTTAAAAAAGCAACATAAAAGACCCATCCAAGCTAGAGTCTTGACTGCTATACTTCCTTCTGCCTGGCTTGGCTCATGGGGAGGGGAGTTAATACTTTCTAAAGCAATGGTATTCTGCTTAACAGCTTAATATTCTATAATATGAATAACTAAAATAATTTTGTTACTAAACAATATGTATAATGCTAACAAAGTGAAGATCCTAAATCTAATGTAATGGGTCAGATTCATGAATGGCTACACTAAGTGCAGCTAGCTATCTTGTTATGGGAAAGGTGTGCTGCACACAAAATAGAGCATTATTTGATATTTATTAAACAGCTCTGCACTTAACTTGATGAATTATATGCTAATTAATCAGTCCAACATGATGGAGCTCTTCAGTAACCAATAAAGCAACTGTACACACTTGGTGTAGCCATTTGCCCCGAGATCCAAAACTCTTTGAATTATAGCCATGATTATATTTAGAAAAAAATGGTAGGAGTTTCTGCTGCCATCCTTAACCAGTACGTGCAACAGACTTTAATTCAAGTTGCTGCTAGAGCTGGATACAACACTAGGCATCCTAGGCAGTTACCTAGGACCATATTTCTGGGCAGACCATGCTAACTAGGGGGGCCCATCTGCCAATAAAAAAGCATCTCTTCAAAACAAATCGAGACATTTAGGACCTCACTGAAGACTTCTGTAAAAGAAAACAGCAAGGCCCAACTACCTCTATGATAATGTCTAATGTTATTACATGTAAGCCAGCACAGTGGGAGATTAGCTAAGCCAGAAAAGTGAAGTAGGACTGCAGCATGGGTGATCTGATGGACATCCAGCATGGAGCAGGGCTGACAGAAGCCAGAGTGAGCCTGTTGAAACAGTGAGTGAGTGTGTGTGTGTACAGATTTGATGGCCATCCAGATTGAAATGTGTGTACAGAGTGGAGTGGGGATTGGAAGTTTGTGTGTGTAATAACCTAGTTAGTTTGGTTAATTAGTTAAGTAACTTTGCTTGCAGTCATACCCTGAGCCTTGACAATTAGCAAGTCAGAGCCAACACCAACTGCCAGGTCTCCTTTACAATTGTTTTTTTTTTTTTTTTTTGTAAATCCCTGAGGGTTACAGTCTATCAATGTATGTCCAAATTTCATAATTGCGTCATTCAGTGTCAGCTGTGCAACAGGTAGCATACTCCCCTTTGGTGCAGAAAGCTGTGGGTACTCTTCCCTACCAGGTAGATTAATTGGTGATACTACTGTGCAGTATGGAGGGGGAAGTGCTGTACTCTGGAGTGTGGCCTCCTTTGGATAGGATGCCTACAACCTATGAACCTGTTGTCTGCTTGACAAACATTTTCCTTTTGCATATCACCAGCACTCTTTTTAAGTAACATAGACAATTTTATTTTTCAAGGGCAACACACACTGAATTTAGAGATGAATCACTGAAATTATTTATTATGTATTTATTTATTTATGTATGCATGTATGTATGTATGTATTTATTTGTTTATTGGCATTTGTTTACCGGGAAAGTCCACTTGGCCAAGATAACCCATTTTCAGTGGAGGCCCCGGGAGAAAAGCTTCACAGTATAAAGCACATAAAATATAAAACAGCACATAAAATATGAAACAATTAGAAGATACAAGCTATATGCACAAAACACACAGTAATATACAATAGTTGAAAAAGTGTAGAAACATGCAGTATGTACAGATTTATATAGGTAAAAGTTACAGACTAGTCAAGTGATTGTAATATTAAACACTAGAGATAAAATACTGAAGGGCAAAAGATGGATAGTAGAGCAAAAGTTGTTGATTGTTTTGAGTAGTGATAAAAGAAAGTTTGAAGAGGTAAGGATGTAAATTAAGGTGTGAACAAACTTAGACTGTAGGCATTCAGGTTATGGATGGATGAGAATTGAGACATGTGCTTTGACATTGGGTGGAGAGGTGCTGCCGCAAAGATTTTTTGAAAGAAGAGATATTACTGGAGGTTCTGTTAGGTAATGGGAGAGAATTCCAAAGCCTGGCAATAGAGAAGGATTAAAGAATTTGGCCAGCTGGGAGTCCAGATTTGTCTGCTTGCAGGAGAAGTTGATTTTCAGATCTTAGTGGCCTATTTGGGTGGTAGTAGGTTATGATGGAAGAGAGTGCTTGGCAATCTGAGGGTTTGTAAATGATTTTGTGAGCTGAGATTAGCTGTTGGTAGGTTAGATGATGTGGAAGTTTGAGCCAAGTAAGTGATTTTAAGGCAATACAATGATGAGAAGAGTGTTTTGCATTGGTTGCAAACTTGGATACCTTGTTGTAACATGACTCAAGCTTGGGTTTTATGGTGGAGTAGATACTGGTGAGGAGATCAGCACCATACAGGAGTGAAAGTAAGAGAAAATTTAAGGTGAGAGTATGCTTATTAGCGCAGTTAAGATAATATTTTTGTCAGTAGGGGGTGCCTAGTTTATAGGGTTTTTTTATATTATTGTGAATGCGAAGGTGAAATGTCAGGTTTTCGTCGAGGTTAACTCATAGTAATTTAGTGTGGAAGACAACCTCTATAGAAATGTTAGTTTGAGAATGAATGGTGAAATCTGTCTTGTTGACAGAGAGATTTTTCTTGGGAGTAAATAATGACATTTTAGTTTTGTTAGGGTTTAGAGACAGATGATTATTAGACATCCGGATTTTGATGAAATGAAAAGTTAGTTACAGTTCTCATTAATGTTTAATTTTTCAGATGAATTTTACTTCAGCAGAGATTGTACATATTGACCTTTACTGGTGGATTATAATGACAGCAGTTTGAGTGGCTTCTTATTGTTCAAATGTTCTGAAATGGTCGGCCTTGTCATTATTAGTTAATATGTTTTGTTTCACTGATGGAAAAATGTTCAAAATTACAAATCTAAAATCCACTGTAACAAGTGGTGATGTGTTGAATAAGAACATAATTTAATACAATCAGGAAGGAGAATCAAAGAACGCGTGCATTTATGCTGGGCCCTAAAATATATGTGCAGGAGACCCATGGCTTGAAAACAGCCCAAAGGTACATTTAATCATCCACTGGCCAGATGCTTTTTAATGAATGTGGGCTTCAATGCAGTTTCAGTGAATGTGAGTTTCAAGGGCAGAAAAGTCTACTGTTGTTCATGCTAAGTCTGTTTTCATTGCTAGACTGTATTGTTTTATATAGGAAATAGCTATCAGTGTCTGTGCTGTAAAATTTGAAACAAACGTTTTAAATTAAATCCAAATATCTTTAATCATTGTAGAAATAAAGAAGGAAATAGTATGCACACAGACAGGTTTGAACAGTGTTTTATGAAAACTGGGGAGAGGCAGGCATGTAATGGGACACTGGAATGTCTGTTGAATGTGGATACTGAAGGGTGGTGGTAACATGTGGGAGCCTTGGTTCATTACCCTGACTAGGGCCCCATTTGACCATGATCCAGCACTGAGTGGTGCTACTGCTGCTGCCAGATGTCAGCCAAGAAAAATAGTGTTTAGACCCTGTTTGACTTATCATAGACTGTATGTCACAGAAATTGAAGAGCAACACTGGGTGGTCAGGGAAAGACTAGATGAAATATAAAACCTCTACACCTTAACCTGAGGCCCCAGGGAAATCCTGGCAACAAAAAAGTTAGTCCCCAGGATTCATGAAGCTCGGTGCAAGGCTGGCATTAGGCTTGCACCGATCGTGTGGCATGAAGATGGTGCAGTAGCGCCAAATGCATATTAATGAAGGCGAGCTGCCACAACAGCCACGTGTATAGGAAAGGAGCGTGAGTGCATAGGGCATGTCAAAGTGCCGCACGGAGGCATGGAAATGTGAGCTGTCGACGTGCAACCTAAAATGCTTGCATATAACAATTTGCAAGCAATAGTAATCACATCTGTCAGTGTCCATGGAAACTGAAACGTATGTAAAGCATGCAAGACAGTTCCTGCGATAACAAAATGAAGAAGCAAACACAAATGCACGGTAGGGAATAACGGGTCCCTATCCCGTGAACAAATGACATTGAAAACCGTGTGCCGGTAGTCCAACGCAGTGTAGATAGTTATACCAAGTGGAAGTGAAATGCATCATATGTTAGGCACCGCCAATAGGTATGTCCAGCCCAATGGTCAGGGTCACCAGCTAACCTATATTGTGAGGGAGGGTACATAGTTGGGCAGAAGTCTCCATAACAAAAAACATGATAAATGTAAATATCTAGCAACCGTATGACCGAATTATATCCCACAATGCAAGTAATAGTCACATACAATAGGTATGTCCTTATTTCACATACCAAATGTGACAGGAAATAGAATAAGCATGTAAACAAAACAGAAGGAGCATATAAACTGCTACAACAATAAGGCAACATGTAGGCTGAAAGGAACAGTATTATCCGTAGCGTTGACTGTGGGTACGTGTTGTCCAGTACAATCGGATATGTGTCCAGAATATATCCCATCCTGGACATAGGAAAAGGTGGCATCCTACCAATGATTAGAACAGTCGGCCAAAATCCGCACATCAGCGGTCCAAGCCGAACTTGTCAGGATGTGTCACAGTTGAACGGGTATTACCCGGGTATACCAACCATGTCATGAAAGTTAAGTATGGGCGTGTACCTATGTGTGTGAGGTATAGCATGTGGAAAGTCAAACATGGCAGGGTAGTCCACACAACCATACAGGTACCTGACATATGTAGGGTATGCAATGTGTTACCTTGACCGTGTCATGGGCCATCAACCAAAGCAGTGATGGATGGAGTGTCAGGAATATGTGTGTGTGTGTGTGTGGGGGGGGTAATGGTATAATCCTTCAAGGTGACACTGTGTTGTATGCAGAATAGGTGAACCGGAGGTGTATGAGGGAGCAGCGGGTGAAGCAGAAAGAAACACAAAAACATGTATACACATCTGCAATACAACCAGACAGGCCATACTATAGAACACAATCCCACAAACATATGAATATTAAAATGTGCGATACAAATGTACAGACATGTCACCGGCACATACCCACAGATTGGTCCTGATGGAACTGGCCATATCAAATGCAACACACCTGGATGCATAATGGACTACCCAGCATCCCCTCCACAGCACACAACCCGCCCACATACTTGAACATCCACCAAATCCAGCCATACTTGGCCTCCTAGTTTGATGCAGCCACATCTACACATAGTGACCAGTAAGCATATGTAGTAGGTAGTGTCACCCTAGGTAGTTTCAGGATTGCAAACTATGTATCCCTTGCATGTAAAACCCCCAGCACATTTTTGTAACGTCAGAAGAATGTTCGTTATTGGTCTTGTTTTGGTCTTGTTAAATTTTTGGAATATCCCTCATGGGATAAGTAACCTGTGTAAACATTAGAATGGGCATGAAGACACGATGTCCACTCCTGTAGATATCTGGATACAAGTTGGAATGTGCAGTAGTGGTGCACAAGACTGTCCAGCCCTAGATGGTCATGCAGAACCTACTACCCAGGATCAAACACCTGCCCGTGATGCACGTGTCCAGACACGAATAAGTGAGAGAATATATTGCACACATTCGCATAGTGGTACATGGTATATGGGTGATGAAGGCACTGACATAAACAGGATACCCCTGGATCCACTGTGTGAGGGACAAGTAATGTGTGTGTATGTGTGGCCTGACCAACAATGATAAAATGCCAAATGTCCTATGATTGTAGGAAATAACTATGTACCATACAGCATGCAAAAGTTGCCTAAAGCGGTCACGTCAGGATAGAATAAACATAATTCATACAAGAAACAGGCAAACAACAAAAGTGCCAAAGGTATAGGCTCACAGCTAGGAAACAAATGAATGTTCTAAACCTGCACTGACCATGGCTATGTGTTGGCCCAAACAATCTGGTGTCCCCAGTAGGGTTACCATCTGTCCCACTTTGCGAGGGACAGTCCCTCTTTAGACAGTTGTGTCCTGACAAAATATATTAAAAATGGCAAATGTCCTGAGATTGTAGGACATAATTATGTCCCATATGTTATGTAATAGTTGCATAAAATAATTATTTCTGTATCTAAAATACCTAAATGTTACAAGAAACAGAATAAGCAACTAAACCGCTACAACAATAGGCTTTTATGTAGGCAAATAAGTAAAGTTCTATCCTTTGTACTGACTGTGGGTATGTGTCAGCCATAAAAATCTGATGTGTGTTCTGAAAATGTCCCATCTTGGCCATTTGAAAAGGTGGCAACCCTAGTCCCCAGAATACATCCCAACCTGTACATATGACAGTGGCAATGCTACCAATGGTCAGAGCATTCGCACAATAACTGTCCAGCCTCTTAACCACTCACAAAGCCAGTGACCTTTGGAGGAAAGGTGTTGAATGAGAATGACTACTTACAACAATGAAAGGTAATAGACGCATTTAACTGCAGAAAATTAGTAGTATTACGAATCTGTCAACATGTTCCAAGTTAATAGTACTAATATGGTAGAAGTGTCGATGATTGTCCCCAAGTTGTCTTAGCCTTGTCCCTGTCACTGTAGAAATGAGTCCCCGAGTATCACAGAGGTCCATACACACAAGTACACCAACCAACTGGCACATCTGTTGACAGGACTTTTGCATACCTGTAGTGAATTTATGACTGATGTCCAGAATAATATTCATTGCATCTAAAAATGAATGAAATAGTCAAATGGGAAGGGAAACACGTGAAAAGGCGTATGGTTGTCGGACGTTGTGCATCAGGGCTGGCAGCCTGGCACGTAAAACCTATACGCCACCCATGAGAGGAACAGAGTTCTGCTGTGACAACCCCAAACTGGGAAAAGCAGAAAGACACAACTACATGAAGACAACAATATGTTGACGTACAGTCACAGCAACACAAACACTCATCTTATCAACAGTAATAATATGAATGTGCACAGAAACAAACACAGTAGCAGGAATAATAGGCTGCGCATAAAAGTGATAGGTCGAATGACACTGTATCACATCCCAGTTAGCAGCGGCACCCCAGACATGAAAAACGTGCGACATCTGTCCACTGTAAAACATGCAATATACTGATCACAAGTTCACCGGAGTGAAGTGTCGGTGTCATAATGACTCAGGCAATAGTATGCTGTTGAAGCAGAGATAAAACCTAATATACATGTGTAAGTGTCCATGTCCGGGAAATGTATAGGTTAACGGACACACAGATGTATATATAGATAAAAACGTATATATACATATATCTATATTAATTTACATACACATATATATTCATACATATATATATATATATATATATATATATATATATATATATATATATATACACACACACACAAGTATATACTATGGATATATATAGATAGATATATATACACAAACAACAGGTATTGATATATACACATACACACAAAACAAAATATATATGTCAGTGTAGATATGCACATGTACATAAACAGGTTACTTCACAGCAATTAGGGGTAACATATTTACAGCCAAGGAATATGTGACCGGGAGGTCCAATAAATAAATGTTGTACCCCCCACATCACCCAGCTAGGCTGGACAGACATACAGACAGGCAATACAGATCAATACACTGCTGCTGTCCAAAACACCGGTAGGAAAGTACAAGTGGGAGAGATCTGCAAGGTCTACACTTTAAACATGGATAACGGTGTCCCTTACGGGACCCCAAAAATTCAGGGTACGTGCCTACACCTCCCGAACCTGAAGAGCACATCTACTGGATAGTCTGTAAACCATTGGGGGAATACATAGAGACCAAATCAGTGCCGTGTACCCAATTAGCATGGACGTCCATAGTTATGTATCAGAATGTAACAAAGTCCAACTAAACACTTCCAGAACTAGTGATATTAGGTGAACAGGTGGCAGAATACAGGTAATGACAGATGACAACATGTATGAGTCAGAAATAGCATGTATCTCAACAAACATGAATGAATACATATGCTCTGTGACTGTAAATGTGTCTGGTTAATAGAACCAATCGTCTAAGTGTGTCCCACAGGGTGTTATGCATTGTTCCTGATACAGTGTTCATTCACACCCATTGGTATGTGAGTTTTGCTACTTACGGAAAGTGCATAATTTGCTGACCACCTTAGGTAGATGATAGTATAATAGAAGTGGTTCAACACCCGTACACCTACGAGGGACACACCCGTCTGGGCAGTTGTGTCCTGCAAAATGACAGTTATGGCACATGGCCTGTGAGTTCGGGAATGGAGGCTATATAGTGTGTGTAGTGGTGTCAGACATTAATTTGTTGTATCAGAAACAGCTACATGTAA
Source organism: Protopterus annectens (assembly GCF_019279795.1). Lineage (NCBI taxonomy): Eukaryota > Metazoa > Chordata > Ceratodontiformes > Protopteridae > Protopterus > Protopterus annectens. Next base: position 114,007,450 of record NC_056729.1, on the reverse strand, counting down.
TAGGAAACAGTATTATCAATTATAGCGCTACATGAATAACCTTAACATATGAAAACCGTGGAAGTCATCCATTTACTACTGGCTGTGGGTATGTGTTGCCTTGACACATGTGATAGCTCTACATATAGGATCTATAGGGCTGCCACCATTCTGAATGGCCTAAGTGGAACCTGCTCTGTAGAAATGTCAGACGTACCAGGGCAGAACATAACTACAGCCATGCATAGTACAGAAATATACATATCGGCACAAATCAAAGCGTAGTCTAGCAGTAGTAAAGTTGCATATGCTACTACATATGACATATCAACGTGTCAGGTATACAAGACCTGTAAGAAGCAACCAGTACAGACACGTACAACTTGAGAATGTCCCCTAATCAGGACAGTTGCAATGACTAGAGTATTGTCCATACCTCTCAACTGTCCCTGCATTTCAGGTACATCCCTGAGTTTGACTGAAAGTTTAACTCTGTCCCTCTTAATCCCTCCTAAAATTAGTGACTGTTGAAGGAAAGGTGGCGAATCACACTTACTGATTAATGACAATAAGTAAGAGTTATAACCTACTTTTACTTCAGAATATGTGTATTGAGTCATATGCTCTGATTCTGTCAATGTTTCAAGTTAATAGCACTACCTTTGTAAAAGTGTCCCTGATGTTTTCTTGACCTGTCCCTGATTCTGTAGAAATGTGTCCCTGATTGGTGGAGAGGTCTGGTGTTGTCACATGAGATATGCCTAATGAGGAACTGTCCCATGCAAAGTGGGAAAGGTGTCACTCCTACAGTCTCCCGTCGTGCAATCTGACAGGTGGACAACGTGCAGTAGGTATGCGGTAGCATGACTCGGTGGACAGCTGCGTTAACAAACTCAAGTCACATGTCAGCATTGCAGAGTATCGGTTCTCATGTATCAGGCAGATGGGAGCAGATCATATGAGGAACACGCATATAATATGATTACGTCACTGGACAGGCTGCCGAGTCCTTACAGTCGAATGCCTACCGTCGCAAAATGGTTACACATACCCGATACTGCAGTCATGTAGTCCAATGTAATACGCATCACAAGGGATCACACATACCCAGCGTGAGTGACAAATGTAAGCGGAAATGTCGGTGAGCGAGCGGCTGTAAGCGTGTTTGTCTACCAGTATGCCAGTAGTGCACTATCAAAGAAATGTGGAGTCTAAACATGTATAAGGTGTTGTGACCAGAGGTCAGCAGTGCTTAACACTGTGCAAACCCATGCACAACTGCTCCCACCTGCTGGAATGTGCCTTACCCAGTCCGTATCCAAAGGTGTCGGTCTGTCCGCAAACAAAGAACCACCCTATACACGTGTTGGTAGCAGTACCCTGCGCACATAGCTCATGTGAATAAACAATAGACCTTGGCATATGTACAGACAATAGACCACACACACACCATACAGCACAGTAATCCAACAGTATAGCAATGTACTGGCAGATATGTCTGGACCACTGGTGTATGCATGCCTGGCCGTCCTGTGTTTCAGTGTGTGAGCATGCCCAGTATGATTGTTACACATGTTGTCAACCCACATTACCATCATACCATCATGTGTGTGAGCATGCCAAGTATGGTCAACTGTATCGTATGTGTCACATGTCGAGATGGTTAGTACTGTGTTGCTGACACCTCAGTTCTACACAGACAGGTGTCATGCTGTGTCTGCAGGGTAGCTAATGGTCATGTGGCATTGACAGTTGCTACATGTCAGCATAGCGTGGGGGGACATCCAACCACAACCACAGTCCTACACAGCACCGTGGGTGACACACATGACTCTCACATGTGTAGGTTTGAAGGAGGGCACAGCCAACAGTTGTACACAGCTGTCGCTACTGTACTGGTATGCCAGGTACTCCATGTCAGTGTGTGGACCTACCGAAATTGCTGGTTGGAGGGATACCAGTGTACTTCAGTTCCCAGCTTTAAATACCAGCACAGTTGTGTTGGACGTCCTAGCTTACACAACCTACATCAAACTTCCTGGCCTGCTGTAGTCTGTGTGTGTCTTAGGGGGTTGGGGTCATTCATTGGGCATATCCATAGGCCATCGTATATCATTTGTCTGTATTGGTCCACATCTGTCCAGCTGCATGGAATGTGTGTTGGCTGCACGGACACACATGATGGTCAGCCCATAATCTGCAGTGGGTTAGGACACCCTGTGTACTACAGGCTACCATTGTGACCCCCGTATGTGCTACAGAGGTCATGGTGCCACTATGGATATGTACTGTCTGCTGCCCTAACATTTGGCCACTACAGTCACTTGTATGCTCACATACATACCATAGCAATGGGTAAATACACATTGTGATACAACTGTCACTTGTTAGGTCAATAGACATACCCTGGGTGTGTTCTGGACTTGAGGACGGTGCTGGAGGGGTGCCTATGTCGGATGCACACAGTGCACCTCCTATACATGGCCGAGCACAGGTAGTGTCATGTTTGGCATCCATTGTACTGTGTGCGGGTCAGAGAAGGGAAATCCATGGGTACCTACTGTGTCAGTGCATATGCCATATGTTGCCTCTTTGCCAAGGGCAGGTCATACTGTGCACGGGCTTTCGCCGACTGTGCCCTGCTCAGGTAGTTCCTTCACCAAGTCACACTGTGCCTATACAGGCCTTGGCAGTGGAGTTGGGCTGTGTGGCCCTGCCCCATGCTGTTCCTGCTGCAACTGTTACTGCAGGATAAGATTGTGTAGCATAGCAAATACTATAACAACTTGTATGCATGTAGCTTGTGAATACTGCTGAGCTCCAACGGATGTGTCCGGATACCAGAACTGTGAACTCAGCATCCCCACACACACACACATATGTCTTGCCTGTGTGCCCGCTCAGTATGGTGTGAGTGTTCATGTGTGTGTGTGCATTGCTGATGTGTCATCAGCCACCACACCAGTGTTTACCCCAGCATCCCACTAGGAGACTTTAGGGACTTCCATCATATTAGCATGGTGCAGCTGTAGCAAGCAGAAGAAGCCATATATCGAATCATCATAGCTTCAGGCACACACATGCAGTCTCATGCCCTGGCCATCGCATATGGTCTAGCTGTTGGAGGGTATGCCCCTGCAGTGACTGTAGGACCTACCCCACTCACCGGGTGGTGCTATGATGTGTATGTGTGTGCAGGCTATAGCACCCGGTACCCCAGGGTAGTTATCCATGTGGTTGAACAGATGCATATTGCTGTCTACTAATCACGTGTGTTGAGGACATGTACGTGCTCACTAGCATGTGTTTGACATGGCGGCTGTGAACTGGTGCAATACTCTGGATGCAGATGCCTGTGAGATACCCATGATATCCCCAGTTGTGCTGTGTGAGGTACCTGTGGCTAGTACACCTAGGCCAACACATACCGTGGTATCCACTGTGATGTGTTTCCCTAGGCCTGTTTGATGTGTCAGGTGTGGCAGGCACAGGTCAACAAGCTGCTGTAGGAGGTTTCTGTCCACCCCATAGTGCTCCACCATCCCCAGCCCATGTAGACCCTGGTAAGTCACCCTGGGTCTATGAAGTCTTATGTCACCCCAGTAAGGGTTGTTCGACAGCATGCACATCCTCACTGCCCCAGCCTCCTGCACATGTTGGTATATGTTGCCTGCTGCAGCCCATCTCATTTGGTTGGACTGTGTCGTGAAATGTCCCCGCAGGTATACACCACTGGTGTAGAGTGCGGACGAAACCTGTGTGTATGCTGCTTGCTCGCATTACCGTACTGTTCAGGTGTGGGCTGGTCATGTCATCTGCTGATTGTGCTAATCAACACCTGTTTGTGCAGCCTGTACACTCTGACTACCCCACCACTGCTGTCATCCCTCCCAATGTCACCAGGCAGGTATAGACACACCCCTAGCTTAGGTGTGCTAGAGCAGGAGCACTCCCGAGGCACAGTCCTGCAATGTACTTACAGTATGCCTGACCCCCTTCCCATGCTGTCAACTATATTCGAGACCTGCACCCGGCTGACTATACACATACACTCCAGGGACCAACATCACACTCTGGTGATAAATGGGATACACTATTGTCAACCTCATCTGCATAGTATAGTCTTCTAATGAATAGTTATATGACCCATACCGAACCTCCAAATTAATAACCACTGCTCAGTGTCGCTCAGATCTGTACACAACTGGCAACAGGTGCCTTACTATCACCATATTTAATGTCCCATGGTCTTCCCAGCAACAAAATATCTGGTGTCTGCATGACTACAACCTGTGACCCTGCACACTACAGACGATGTGCATTACCACCACGCCATGGCAGATATACATAGATCCCAGATTATCACGTACAGATCATCCGGCATAAACATTCAATAGTGCTGATGTCCCCAGACATATATGTTCACATCTATGTCCATGTCTATATCTACATATATCATATATATTATTTGTATACATATATACATGGACATATATATATAAATATATACATATATATATATATATATATATATATATATATATATATATATATATATATATATATATATATATATATATATATATATACACATACACACATATACATGTACACACATATGTAGATATGGCATTTATATCACAACAGCAGGCCACATGACAGCAATGCATTAGATAGGAATGAAAAGGAAACTACATGTGCCACCTGCATCATGTAGTGTTGTTACTATCAAGGCACGTGTGTTTTGTTGCATCACATGGGTCAGACCGTATCAAGGGTAAGAGTAGGGCTGCTGAAAGTTACTCACCAGACCTATTGGCGAATGTATGTGTTGACAACCCAGTGTCTTGGCAGAATATGCAGGCTGTGGACACTATATAGGTCAGCAACAAAACACACTGAATACATCCCGCAGCTAGCCACCCACAGATACCAACACATATGGTATTTCCAAACACACACACTTGCCATGCCTTGGAATCGAGCACCTACCTGTCTGGTCTACCACACTACGGTATTATGCAGTAACAGAACATGCTACCGAGTTCCAGCATCACCGCACTCCCACAGGCATACATCTAGGTGGATGACATCATCCTCAAAGACAAAGACGCCCATAGGGAATGTATGGGGAGTGAGCCATCTAAAAGCATTACTCTTTCCCCAGGCAGCTGGAAACACACACACACACACACACTTGGCAAGGCTGGGAGTTGAACATACATCTAACTACTTTATCACACTACAGCATTACGCAGTTACAGAACACGCTACCGAAATTACTGGAGCACAGCACTCCTAGAGGCATACTTCTAGGTGGATGGCATCATCCGCAAAGGCAAAGACACCGATAGGGAATGTATGGGGAGTGTGCCATCTAAAAGCATCACTCTGTCCGCAGGCAACTAGAAACACATACACACTTGGCAGGGCTGGGAGTTGAACATAAACCAAACTACCTTATCACACTACAGCATTACGCAGTTATAGAACGTGCTATCAAAATTACTGGAACACAGCACTCCCAGAGGCGTACTTCTAGGTGGATGACATCATCTACAAAGGCAAAGACGCTGATAGGGAATGTATGGGGAGTGAGCCATCTAAAAGCATTATTCTGTCCCCAGGTAGCTGGAAACACACACACTTGGCAGGGCTGGGAGTCGAACATACACCTAACTACCTTATCACACTACAGCATTACGCAGTTGCAGAACATGCTACCGAGATTACTGGAACACAGTATTCCCAGTGGCATACTTCTAGGTGGATGACATCATCCGCAAAGGCAAAGACGCCGATAGGGAATGTATAGAGCGTGAGCAGTCTAAAAGCATATTACTGTCCCAGGGTAGACGTAGACAAACACACGGCAGTGGTGTGAGTGGGACAACTGCCTATCTACGGAGCACTATTACAACACTACATAGATACGAGACACGCCACAGACAGTACACCCTTCAAGACAGTCAACCAGTGTGTTCAATGTAGGAATCCATCCTGACGTGGGGTATGGACATCTGTTGCCTGGATGACCACCATCGCTATACAGGATGTCAATGGCCACAGGGACGTCGGGAGGCATACGCACTGTACTGATTTCAGTACAACTGTTTTAGAAGGGGGGTAGCATTTTTGAAAAAAAAAAAAACAAACAAACGTACGTACATATTTCTTCCTTTTTAAGGAGGTGCTGGCTCTTTAAGGAGGATACCAGCCAGTCAGAAGTGAGCTCACATCATGTCTGGCTGGCTGGCTGTGAGCGGGAACCAAAGCAAGCAAATGGAGTTGGAAGGCAAGAGCAGAAAACATCTGAGTTGGAAGGCAATCAAAGTAAGTGCATAGTGTATGTGTTAGTGGCTTTGAACAATCATTCAAGTGTATTATGTGAAGGCTTTAGTGTGAACAATCACAATTACTCAAGTGTATGTGAAGGCTTTAGTGTGAATGATCACAATTATTCAAGTGTATGTGAAGGCTTTAGTGTGAACAATCGCAATTATTCAAGTGTGTGTGTGAAGGTTTTAGTGTGAACAATCACAATTATTCAAGTGTGTGAAGGCTTTAGTGTGAACAATCACAATTATTCAAGTGTGCGTGAAGGCTTTAGTGTGAACAATCACAATTATTCAAGTGTGTGTGTGAAGGCTTTAGTGTGAATGATGACAATTATTTGTGTGTGTGTGTGTGTGTGTGTGTGTGTGTGTGTGTGTGAATGCCCCCCACATAATATACCTGCTGGTTATAGGTGTTCAGGCTCAAACCCTGTACCTTTGCTTCAGAGTAAGAACAGCCTAAAGTCCCTAACCACCACCATTTCTGAACTTTGTTCAGATTTGCTTTTATAATGGTTGTGAACTATGGTGAGAAGTGAGAACTGAAGTTGCATTTCTCCCATTATTGTTTTTGTTGCTTGTCCAGGCTGTTTGTGCTAAGGTGTGAAGTGAGAACTGAACTTGTATTCCCTCATTATTGGCTTTGTTTGTCCAGATTGTTTGTGCTGAGAGGTTGAGAGCTATCTAAATGATAGCTATTAAGTTTGTCTTCCTTTTTTTCAAACTGCTGACTTAGCATAGTGGTATGTTGCACTGACTGTGGTGCATATGGTTCTGGGTTCAAGACATGCATGGTGATAATGCAGCATTTTATTCTAGCAACTTTCCAAAATTATACAAGCAATGTTTAAAATGTGTCCCTGTTTTTTGGACTTTTGCCCCCCCCAATAAATGTTGGCTTTTTCCAGATTTTTTGTGCTGCAAAGTTCAGTGATACAGCTGAGTGTTAACATTTTACAAGGAGCTGAGAGCTGCAGGGGAACTTAAGTTTAGTGCTGCTTATGCTTCTGCTTGTACTGTTAATAGCACAACAGGTAGTGTACTTGCTTTTGATTCAGAAGGCTGTGTGTTCTTCTCCAACAGTAGATAGATGCATTGCTGATACTGTACTGTGTTGTAAAGGGGGGTGGATGCAGTAGCCTGTTCTGGCCAAGATATCTAGTAGCAACTATGAACCTGTTATCAGTTTGCCATCCATTCCCTATTGCAATATTACTAGCGTATCATTGTTTTTAATGCAACATAGGCAATTTATTCCTCAAGGGCAACAGGCACATTATTTGTAGATGAAACCATGAAATATAAAGTTGTTTGCTAGCAGCAGCCTCTTCATTAGTTACAGATTTCTCTAATGTGGAATTATGTAGATGGCTTTTACTAGTTCAGAGATTGTGCATATTTACTGATACTGATGGACTGTAGATGTTTGAGTAGACTTTTATGATGGAAGGTGTATCAAAGAGCATGTGTATGTTTCATGTGCAAGGGGCCTATGATTTGAAAACTGCCAAAAGTTAATCTTTATCTGCCACTGGCAAAATGTATTTTCTTTGAATGTGGGTTTCAATGCTGTATCAATGAATGTGAGTTTCAAGGGCAGATAAGTTTTAATGTTAAGTCTAGTTTAATTGTGAGACTGCATTGCTTTGTTTAACAGATATTTATTGGTGTTCGTGCTGTAAAATGCAAAAAAAAACTTTTATGGCAAATCATTTAGGAATGACGTCACTAAATGACCGACATTAAGTTTCAGACGTCATAATCTTCAGAAAAATGCATGCTAAAGCAAGACCTGATATTCTATTAACTGTCTTAAGTTTATACAAGGTCAATTTTTAGTACTGTTTGTATGTTCCCCCAATATATTTGGCCTTGTCCAGATTTCCTGCATTAAGAGGTTGAGAGGTATGTGCAAATAAATCGCTTTATAGAATTAGGAATATGCAAACCTCTCAACTGTCCCCAATTTTGGCTCAAAATGTTGCTCTCCCCCTAATAATCTCTCTGCAAAATAGCAATTTTGGAAGAAAACGTGGAGGGTTTACTTTTTATAAATAACTGTAATGATCAGAGTTATACATTACTTTTATTTCAGAAATGCATGTAGATTCTCTAATTTTGTTAGCTGCTCTAAGTTAACTGTGCTCATATTAAAATTGTGTCCCTTCTTTAACAGGTTCCCAGCTGTATTGTCTGGCAATTTTATATTTTTGCATCACATTTTTGGTCCGTTATTCATAAAATTGCAGTTTTCTGGCAAATTAGTGGCAAATTGTTAAAGACTGAAGTTAGAAAATAATGGCAGACATTTGAGTTTCAGATTTCATACCTTTCAGAAAATTCGTACTAATGCAAGACCTACTACTATTCTATTATATTTTCTAAGTTTATAAGAGCAATATTTAAAAAAATGTCCTTATTTTTGGGCCTTTGCCTCAGTTTTATTTATGAGTTTGTTGCTCTAAGAGGTTGAGAGGTGTGTGTGTGTGTGTGTGTGTGTGTGTGTGTGTGTGTGTGTGTGTGTGTGTGTGTGTGTGTGTGTGTTAGGTAGGTAGCATACCTCTCAACTGTCCAAATTTTGCAGAATGTCCAGATTTTTGCCCCATATTTTTGTCTGTTCCTCATAAATTTTGTGATTTTCTAGAAAATCATTGAAGGCTGAAGTTGCTAAATAATGACAGACATTTGAGTTTCAGACTTCATGTCCTTTAGAAAAATTCATACTAGCACAAATCCTGTTATTCTAGCAACTTTCTCATACTAGCACAAATCCTGTTCTAGCAACTTTCTAAGTTCACGAGAGCATTATTTAATATCTGTCCCTGTTTATTTTAGGCTTTGTCCATATTTCTTGCACTAAGAGGTAGGTACTGTAGGGGTGTGTGCGTGTGAATGAAATATCTTAGTTAGGGGTAGAAGGTGGTTAGTAATTTACTCAAGCTCAAAACCTGTACCTTAGTTACAGAAAACAAAAGCATAAATTCTCTACCCCAACTACCATGCTGCATTTTTCAAAGAACTGACATTTCAGGTTAATTTTCAATTCAAGGAACCAAGTTTGAGTGAATTTATATTATATTACTGAAGAGGCATTACAGCGAATGCCTCTTCATCGACACTAAAAGAGTGAACCGTGAATTACAAGAATGGACGTAGCTTGGCTGGGGAGGGGGGTAGCAGTTTGAGAGCTGTGAGTACAAATTTGAAAATACTAGCTACACCCCTGAATGGCCATGCCCATACACAGAGGTACATCACCTACACAAGGTGTCACTGGGCATGCACATACACTTAGTATCACACATCCGTTTGGAATGTACTGTGTGTCCATCTATACAATGGCGTACTGGGCATGCTCACACACTTAGTAGAAGTGAAGGGCTGTCCTGCATGCACACAGATTCTAAACACGGAAGGGCACAGTTTGGAATGTACTGTGTGTCCATCTACACAACGGCGTACTGGGCATGCTCACACACTTAGTAGTAGCAAAGGGCTGTTTTGCATGTACACGGAAGGGCACAGTATGGTGTTACTGTCCCCACGTACATGAAGGCCACTCACATGTACTGTCCAGTAAACACTCAAGAGCCATCACAGATGTGTCAGGTGCAGATCACAGAGGTAAATGTCGCATTCTACTATTTAGCCCTCAGACATCACCATGTCCTTGGACCAGCAACACACATCCATACATTACCACAACACCATGTGACTCATGACCAGTGGACTGTACATAGGTCTACAGCAACTGTGCAGACTACACATGCACTGACAGGGTTCCATCATGTGTTATGCAATGCAATGATACCATTGTTCATAACCAGGTCACCTCTACACATAACAGGGGCCTTGGGTCTTACACAGCTGTAACAGATGACTGTCGCTGTACACCATAGAACACACATGTCTGGATACGGCATACATGTAATCGCAGTGGATATGTACATGGACCACACACACACACACAACACATATGTACATAGCATAGCTTTTGCTGTCATCACTGCAGACAACTGGCTACAGCAATCATATGCATACACATGGAAGGTAGGTCCATGGCTGTTGAATGCTAACAGTACATAAGGTAGCAATGTTGACCAAGGTAACATTCCCTCTGTACAAGTTACCCATGACAACCACCATACCATACAACAGTCCATGTGCTATGTATGTCATCACACATGTCCACCAATTGCAATGCATACAAACATGGCTACATGACAGGCATGTAGGACCAACACACATGTATATGTAGTGGTGTGCATGCAGCTACCATGCATGTGCAGTAGCTGATGTATGTCATTCATATATGCCTAACTACAACATGCAGTTGCAATGCAGCCCCATCACTGACACCTGTATATGGTGAAATACTGACAGTACGGTAGGATGTACATCAGGTATGGATGGATGTGTGTACATAAAGTGGTGATTCACCTTTGCAGATGGATGTTTGCCGAAGACGGCTCACAGTTGTGTCACAAGCCATCCTACCATTACATGTGCAAACAGTAAGCTATGTTACTGTTACTTGACGGTGAAGACATACAACCTTCACAGCGGACAGGGTGTTACTGACTGTAAGTCACTTGACACCTGTAACACTTACATCCTCCTGTGTGCATATAGCAGCACAATTGCTGAAGGTAGCGCTGGTACACATAATGCGGCCAATACTGCTGCATGTCTGTCAGACATATCATCATATAGCAGGTGCATCATTCACAGTACTGCCATGTGTGTTTGCTTGTGTGACCATATATGCCACATATGGTGGGGAATACATTCCAATTGCTACACACCCCTGTACACTGTTGTAGAGATCTGTGCATACTGCAGTGTGGAAAGCATGACATAGGCAGGGGTGGTGCGTGCATCACACACATGTCAGCTATCTGTATGTGAATGACATTTCTGGACTCCACAGTGTGTGTGTGTGTGTGTGTGTGTGTGTGTGTGTGTGTGTGTGTGTGTGTGTGTGTGTGTGTGTGTGTGTGTGTGTATGTATGTATGGCTGTCTGGTGCTTGGATTGAGGGTGTATGCTACCATACAGAACAGACAGGATCCCTAACCCCTCATGGTGATGCAGTCTACTACCCTGTTGATGCCATCGGTCTCAGCCTTACTGGCTACCTGTACATGTTCATTCTCTGTGTCGCGTCGTGTGGGTGCACAGTACTGTGAGGGTGATTACCACATAGGTAGGGGTCCTCACCTCAACACTATCAAGTGTGCATTATAGTGTTGTTGACCCCGTGAGTGTGGGCATGTTACTGTGTGTTTCTGTGTATGTCTGTGTGTGTCCTCATCCTGTAATGTGACAGGGTATTACTGCTACACAGTGAGGCCTCATGCTATCAAGTGGCCTCTAACATTATCATCTGTCAGACCGCTGTGTAAACCCCCCACACCATGTCAACATACCTGTGATGTGACCTGGTATGGGTGTCATGTCTCTAGCCACTGTAGCCTATTACACAGCCCACATGCTTCTGGATCATTAGATGTGTGGACATCTGTGGAATGGTAGCCTTTCTAACAGTGAGGTTGAGGCTACTTATAGCATGCTGGTATTGCCATACATGCCTGTGAGTACTCCACATTTACACATGTGAAACTGAAAACACTGCTACTTATTGGCACATGCAAGTAGACCTTAAGGGGGAAGCAGGGCATCATTACCAACATGCTGTTACTGTTGTTACCAAGACACATACTGTGAACATACAACAATGCACTCCAACTGCAAACACTGTAACGTAATGGCACATGCAATTGGTCATTAAGGAGGGAACAGGGCATAATTACCAACATGCTGTTACCATTGTTACCAAGACACATACTGAGAACATATAACAATGCATTATAAACCTTACTACATGGTATGTCTGGTGCGTGTCAACAGTACACAACTAATGTCATATACACGCATCTCACTATTTTGTTCACCCTGTGCATCAGACCATATGAGCATGTCCCTGCACCAATGGTGTGGATGACAGGGATGTGGCACAGGCATCATCATATGCACATGGTGATAATGTTTGCCAGGGGCATAGGTTGCACCAGTGGATGACATCATGTGTGTGGGTAAGGTCCGGTGATCTGATTGGACATGTGTGGTGTATATGCATGTGGGTGTTGTGGTGCCCTACAGATGTTTCTGCTGTGTGCATGTATGTGTGTACACAGTTCAGGCCTACACAGGGGTATTATTGACAGCTCCTGATTGTACAGACCAGGATGTACAGCTCACTGTGTCCGGCCACGGCCACATGACCTGTGCCTGCCAGGGGTTGCACGGGCACTACCAGGCATAGGTACAGATTGGCTAGTGTCCAATGACACTTGTCCACTGGAACCGTATCCCTGCTGGGAATGTCCAGGGCCACGTCCCAGTGGCTTGCTGTGTCCTGGTGTGGACAGCGCAGCACCAGCTGCACTGCTACTGCTACTGGCACTATGGGAGCGGGCATGTGAGGTGGCTTGTTCACGTTGACCTGCACTAGGTGGTGTAGCTGGCCTATGTCCATGTGGCCTACACCTCACTCCTACCAGATGTTTCAGCACAGACAGCTCATGCCCACGGGTTGCCATGCCACGGTCAAGGATTCCAACTATGTCACCCAATCGCCTGTCCAGAACATCAGCAATCTGCTGTTGAGCATTTGCCAATGCCTGGATGTTGTTGTTTAGAGTATGGATAGCAGCCCTCTGAAGCATCTGCCCTTCACTGTTCTGCCGTTCAGCATGTGCCTGTGCCGCCATTACAGTCTGGAACATGTGTCTGGTGACACCAGCTGCTGCGCTCTGTCCTGCAGGTGCATGTCTGCCAGATGTCCTCCTATGAGCAGCACTGGCCACATGCCTGTGTGGCACATCTGCAGTCATTACACTGACACCATGATGTGGAGACACACCTTCAGTAGCCACCACACGTTTCTGTTCCGAGCTAACACATGCTGACTGTCCTTCCTCTATGGCCACTGGTGATGGGGTATGTGTTGGCATGAGAACTGTGTGCGGGGAAGATGGGGACATAGCTGGGATGGCAACCATTGGCATAGATTCAGCCCCTGACAACCCTGCCTGTACCTTATGCATATGTTCATCGCTGCTAGTATCTGTGGGGACACTAACATCAGATGGACCGCAGGAGGGTAACGCACCAACATCAACTGTGAATGCAAAGAAAGACTCTACATTACAACAAACACACAGACACACCATGCATGTGATTTGACAGACGGCATGCAGCATGCATGTGATACAGCAGACGGCCCCTGGGTTGCACACAACAGCAAGCAGGTGTAATATCAGTAGCAGACTGCATGGATCATGCATGTGATACAGCAGACGGCATGCAGCTCAGACATCAATAGTGGTAGTTAGCATACCTCCCTGTGTTGCACAAAACAGCAAGCAGGTGTCATATCAGTAGCCATGCAGTTCACACAATCATGGTAGTAAGCATGCATCCCTGTGATACACCATGTGGACCAGCACAGGTTAACAGTACACATGGCTGAAGTGACCTTGACATGTAATCTGCTAGCAAGTGAGATTAAATTCGTGTTTTCCGCCAGGGTTAAACAATAGAGAGGAATTCATTATGTATTTAAAAAGGAAAGTTTTAAACATTAGATTAGTTTTCAGGTATACAGAATAGTTTAAGAATGTAGTAGTTCAAACACATTTTAAACTGATAACTTTTAATTGGATTGCTTAATTGAAGCACCTTATTAATTGCTAAGAGTATTTAAATGAAGCAGTGTGTTGTAACCATTAGTCTGAAGAAATCTCCCTTTGGAGATGAAAGCGCTCACTTGTGGTTCTACAACAGCATAATTACAGTGTGTTTTCATGTGTCTTATTGGATTTTATCTTGTGGATTTTACTTTGTGAATTAAACTTCATTTTTGTGCTATTCTGCCATCATTTCTTTTTGGATTTAAGGCTATAGTTGGACCATGTGTGGACAATGTGCAACAGGGTGTATACACATCACAACTACTGTGTGGCTACATGTCTCTGGCCATCCTCCATGGCCATGTGTGAACATGTGTTGGCCAAATGTTTGTGATGGCCGTCTATCTCACATGTCTGTGTTGTCCCATATGACATACACCCATAGATGTCAGATATGTCACTGTCCACAGGGCTATGCATACAACGTGTTGTATGTTTGGTGGTATGTGGGGTATGTACTATGGGATAGTGAGACAATATTGCAGCCGGAACACTACATGTCTGGGACATATCAGATGGCACATCACAATGTGTGCACCCATTGTAGGGGCATATTACACAATGGTGACTCTTGTGGGCTGCCCGTATCCCAGCTCACTGTGTGGTACTGTTGGTATACCACACGTGTGTTGTTCCAATGTATAGTACATATGCCTACATTAAACACCTCCACCATTGTATGCACAGCTGTCCACACATCTAGCAATGACAAGTACTGTGGTTTCATGTCAGTGTTTCATTTAGTTTGTATATATTGCACATGGATAGCCAGTGTGAATGATGACAGATGCGATCTGTATATCGTGACTGGACCATACATTATGTGTACATGTGTTAACTGGCCACATGGCGTAAAGATATATGCATTAACATGCCTGATACTGATAACTGTCAAACCTGCAACGGACTGATGTCTGTGTGGCATGCCAGAGGTACCTGTATAGGGGTGACATAGCAGTTTGAACATTATCCATGACTGTATGACAGCCACAGGGTGCACTGTGCATGTTAACACTTTCTCCTGTACAAGAGCATATAATATGCACATGTGTGCATACACAGGGTAGCATACTGTAGTATGCGGCATGTGTGTAAACATACCTTGCACATGATGTTACATTACATATTGTACAGTGACACATGCAACTAAATGGGATATAATAGTCATATGTGCAGTAGTGACTTACCAGGCAACTCCAGGCTCATTGGTTGGGGGACACCCACCTCCACGATGGCAGCTAGTGTTTGTGGATGCTGTTCTGAGGGTGTCCCCAGGCTGGCCAGTAGCTCTTTGGTGTGTGTGAGTGGGGGCTGGGTTGGTGGGCCACCACCTGTTCCACCTTGTTCCCTGGCAATTGCATTGGCATGCTGTTTCACATCTTGCATCAGGTCTGTGCAGTGTCTGCACACCTGCTGGTAGGTGCGGTTATGGCCACCCACATCATTAACCCTCCTGCGAAGGTCCTGCCACAGGTCATCACACTGCTGGGCAAGCTGTGGCACATGGCTGAACAACACCTCATAGTTCTCATGGAGATACGGGATGAGGGCATCATCCTCCTGGCAGCTATACGATGGCAGACGTGAACGAGGCATTATCTGGAAGACATAATGATGGAGACAGGTCACAGTATCACAGAGATGTACAGAGATACAGCTGCACATACATTTGTATTAAATCTAGTACATCTGAACAGTTATCTTTGCAAATCGTCATGACACTGACACAACTGCCATGTTTGTGTCACACATATGTAACACCCGTTATGCATTGGATATCATCACCATATATGTATGTCACCTCATTACATTGTACATACTCCATGTGAATGCTGTCTTGATGTGGGCATGTCTGTTTGCCTGTACTGGTGTTCTTACCTATCAGCACATGCCCGGATGTGTCCACAGTAATGCTGTTGACCTTGATGCTGTGTATATGTCACATATCAACACATACACTGCCTTAATGGACATGAGCAGTGACAATGCACACATACACACGGAAACCTTTACATGCATGTGTTTTGCCATATACATCTACACGGCACTGTACAGCAGTTCAACATCCTGCCACGTATCGCCTGTGTTGCACATGTGATAGACATGGGACAATGGCTAGCCGGACGTCATTCGCATGGATGGTTATCAACTATGGCATGTATGGGCAAGGTTTTCTAGCTGTATCCGACAGCCATTTTGCCACCGCGAGGTGCATCAGTGCCACATTACTGATCCAGACAGTTAATAATACATCTACCATGCGGTCATCATACCATGTATGACAGAGATGACATGTGCAGCTTTGATGGACAGGGTTGCATAGTATGGCAGGAGTATGTAACATGTATGGTGCAGGGATCTGTCCAGCATGTGGCGATCCTTATAGTAGGATGGTGGCTGTCCATGACATATGTCTTTCAGATGAGGATATGTATGTGTAGCATGTCCAACATCACAGTGTAGCACATGTCTTTATGCAAGGCAGCCAGCATGCTGCATAGTGGAGGTGAGGATTGTGAAGGCTGGTATCACCCATCCACACATGGCCAATACCCCTTAAAGGTGATATGTGATCCGATACTGGTCACCCAAGTGCTGAGTATGCCTGTGCAGTGATCTCCATGCTCATGGATGGCACCCTGTCATGACATGGGTGCCTCGTATGACTACCTAATAGGCCTGGAGACATCACCAACACAGGGAGGTGAACTGCACAGCACCATCCCTTACACAGTGTCCATAATGTTGACCGCTGCCTAGGTGGTAGTTAATGGGTACAGGGTTATTCACCTAGCAGTGACAATGCTATTATCAGCTGTCAGATTGTCCACATATGTCACACACCTCACCCACAAAGCCCATTCTGTATGTTGTCCGCAACACTGAGACAGCTATTGCTCCTAGGTCATGGACATTCACATCCTTACATACACAAATGCCTCCCATTTGTCTGTGTGGTATGGGCTACACTGAGGGGGGAGTACACAACATTAACCCTGTTTTACGGTAGCTGCCACTGGTGTGATATGCACATGTCAATCAGACACCTTTTGTAGTGTTGCTTCTGTCAACAGGCCACTGGTAGAACACTCCTGTGACATACGAAGGTACATCTAGTATACTCAGTGTAGCTGGAACACGGTATGGTTGATGATGTCCTATGACCTGTCACAGGTATGCTATGCAGTGTGAAATCATCCGTACTGTCATCTACTTCTGTACTGCTAACATCTACATTGATAAAGGTTCATAGACTTGCAGACCATACTCAGCAGGGTAATAGTGCAGTGCCTCCAGTTATGACTGTCATCCCCACTTGTGGATTGCAGTGGGTTGATATTATCCAACACCCTATCTGTATTGCATATTCATGCTCAGCACTTGTTCAGAACATGTGAGCACTTCATGAGCTACTGATTATTATAGCACCCATTCCAACTCATGTCTTACAAGTACACTGTCTGTCCTTCCATTTCCAGCTTGCTTACAGTACAACAGCTGTTGTACACACGTAACTCACATATCTTGTGAGACATGGTTGAATATACAGGCATGTCCAAGTGTCACGTACCAGTGCTATTGCCTGTCTATATGATGAATATGGCAAACATGTGGCAATAGAGCAATTGTCTCATGTACACAGTCAATGCTCACCTCCCATTATACGACACTACAGCCTGTGGGAGATGCACATATGGGACCATGCTGGGGGTAATGCTCTCACCAACCCAGACTGGACCTGACATTCATGTGGAGACGTTTAACATTTGCAACACACCCCACTCATCACATAGTCTCACTAGATCTCCACCACCACAGGCCACACATAGTATGAGTACGACATTTGCAGAACCTCTCCCTACTATGTGTAGGCACCAAAGGCAGCCCCCATTACCAAACACAACAACAATTACTTATAGCCCACAGACTCATGTGTGCCCATCAATTACAGCCAATAGGATGTTATAACATACCCAACACACCGGTCATAGGTGACTCTGTAGGCGGTCACACTGATACACCAGGGATCACTGCAGTGGCTGTACTGTACAGAGGTGCAGGCAACACATGGCTCTGCTGTTCAGAGACAGGACACTACCCTAGAGAGGTGCTGCCGGTGTAAACACTGTAGTTGGGCTTACACATAGACTGGCCAGACAGCATAGTACCTCACTATGTACCTGTGAAGCTATTACATGTCCTTTGTGCATGGTTAATTGAGTTGCTCTTCCATTTCGATTAGCTATCATGCTGTTACAGTGTCCCGTGACTACAAGCCATATGTATCCTGTTATTGTGTATCGTACATGCCAATTGACGATACCTTTTGTTTGCATGATATAACAATTTGTGCTGTGTAGAATATCTGACATATCTACCTACAATTAACGCAAGGTGAACTAGTAAGAATAAGAACCCACACAGTGACACCAATACAGGAAGTCCAAGGGTTATCGTTGCATCTCCCAGAATGGCTCAGAATGCTAGGGACGGTCGTGGTGAGAGAGGTGAGATTACTGCTGGTCCTGTTGGTAACTTTGAACATAACTATACAGATTTGAAGGCTTTTTTGACTGCACCTACCTTTTCCAACGGATTACATTTTAATGTTAGAGACATGGGCAGCCTAAACCAACAATTTAAGGACTTTGAAAGGATTCTTAGAACCTTTAAATCTTTACAGATGGGCAACGTATTTTTGGAGAGGTCGTTGGAATTAGGGCAAGTTCCCAAAGGACTTTGTGTATTTAAATTGCCATTTGGCTTCACAGAAGATACTGTTTGTTTTGATCAGTTATTAGAACTATTTGATAAAACAGGGTTGGACTTGATTAAGCTTATTATTTGCAAAAACATTTCTAAGCTCACAGTTTTGTCAGAACAACTTGTGTTATTAGATAAAAATATTAAACAGGATTTGCTTTTTGAGCACAACAAGTTCCGTTTAGAACAGATTTTTAAGGACTTGGACAAGTTTACTAGTAGGGTCTTGGATATTAAAAATGATAAATTACAACGTGATTCCTTTGATTATAAGAATAAAAAAGTGTTCTCTCATTTTAAACAGTATAAAAGTATGAAACACATTTATAATATAGGAGACAGAGCTGTGTATGACAGAGGTCAGATTGTTAGGGGTAATAATAATAGTAATAATGAACAACCAGATGCTTACAGAAATGGAAACAACCCTGATTACTGTGATTCTAATTATGTTGAAGGGCAACTTGATTTTTTAGAGGAACCGACTCTGAGAAGGTCAGAGAAGTTACGCAACAGGTATGGCCCAGCACAACAGAACACTTATTACAGGAACACAACACACAAGAACAATGTATGGTACAAATAGGAACTGAAGATCTTAGGAAGATTAACACTTTACATGACTCTCCTGGTAATGATTTTAATAGTGATGGTGCTGTTACCTATTTGTTTAACTATACTACTAATATGTCTGATTTTGATATACTTGATAATAGAGCACACAATTTGACTGAGAACTGCTCTAATATTAATGATGTTCTTATTATTACCGAAGGTGGTTTTAGTGTGTATAATTACACTGATATACAGTTTGGAAATGATTTTTTAGCTCTTTTTAAAAGAGGTTCTAGATTTATTCCTTCTTTTAAACTTGACATTGGTAAAATTTTAATTAATTTAAAATTGTATACTAGATTATTAAACCTTAAAGTATTTTTTGCAAATAATCATTTGGTTGGTTATAGTGGTATAGCACATCTGACACTAAAACGCAGTAGCACATTTATTCCACCAAGCAATCCCATGATCCTTATTTTTGAAAAACTATGTGAGATTCAATTCAGAAAGGCTTTAAAGAAAGAAAACGTTATGACTGAGAACCTTACATCTGCGGAGAAATTTTGTCTTAAAGAAATTGCCACCTCTGATAATTATAGAATTATGAAGCCAGATAAGGGAGGTGGTGTGGTTATCATGACTAACATAAATTACTTTAATAAAATGACAATAATGCTGAATGACACTAGTACATATGAAAAGGTGACAAAATATGAGATGACAAGGGCCTATATGAAAGTAGATTTATTAATATATGAGTATTTGATGGAAGGTATTATAACTAAAGATGAATATTGCTATTTAAATGTTGAATTCCCCATCACACCAAATATTTTTGGTATCCCCAAGATACACAAAAATATACAAAATCCACCTTTTAGGCCTATTGTGTCTGCAAAACGGTCTAAAACTGAGGCCCTAGCATCCTTTATTGATGTTAATTGTAAAAACACTCTTGGTAAATTACCACATATTTTAAAAGATTCCTGGCATTGTCTGAACCTTATCAGACAACACAATGTAATGAATATTCCTGATTTAATTATGGCCACAATTGATGTGGTTAATTTATTTCCAGTCATTCCTCATAAGCAGGGTTTGGAAATGTTTGAAGCTAGTTTACTAAGCTATAGCGATATGGATGCCAGTAAATGTTGGCTTTTATCTGATTTAATGGAAATTGTGTTGGATAATAATTTTATTTATCTTGATGGCGAGTTTTATAGGCAAAGTACTGGTGTTGCAATGGGTGCCAGATGTGCCCCTATATATGCAAACCTGGTGTTAGCCAAATAGGAAAATGACTTTGTGTTCACATCTATATATTGGCAGAATGTTTCTCTTTATCTGCGTTACCTTGATGACATAATTGTATTTTGGAAAGGTGAAAAATCTGTATTGATTAAGTTTATTGAATATCTGGGGGCGACATCTGATTTTCTTACGTTCACAAGTAATATTCAAGAGAAGCAATGTGAATTTCTGGATCTTACCTTGTCTATTGATGGTAATGGTTTTCATTCAAACATCTTTAGGAAGAAAACCTACTCTAATTCTTTTTTACATTTTGACAGTTGTCATCCTTTGTATCAAAAAAGAAACCTGATCAAAGGACAAATGGTCAGATTATCAAGAATTATTAGTGATGATAGTATATTTAAACCTGAAATAGAGATTTTGTCTAAAATGTTTTTGGATCAAGGATACCCAATGAACCTTATTGACACTATTAAAAAGGAAATTTATATTAATAGGAATATACTATATAAACCTATAATAAGATATGGATTTGACAATCTGTCCAATAATAGTACAAGTTTGACTAGACATGATTCCTTTATTTTGCCCTTTAACGACACATCACATTTTTTAGCCAACATTATAAAAGACACATGGACAAGTGTGTTTGATAACAACGCTGAGCTTTCTAAGTTGTTGGGAAGTCAGCCTAAAATTACCTTCAGTAGAGGTAGAAATCTGAAGGATATCTATGAGTCTAACAGTTACAGGAATTTATATAAAGTATCTAAAATGAGTAAATGTGGTACTTGCCACACCTGTAAATACATTAATGATGGTCCTTATGTTGCAATACAGGGTTTTAATAAGACTATTCATTGTCCTGGTTACTGTAACTGCAACACTAAGATGGTCACTTACCTGGCTACTTGCTCCGCATGCCCAGCATTTTATGTTGGTAAGACATTTAGGAAGTTAAGGGAACGCATAGTGGAGCATGCTAGGGATATTAAGAAACATAAGACCACCAGCGCATTATATATGCATAGCACCAGATGTTCTAGCTTTAAAAGATTTATATTTTTTGTTATAGGTAGAATACCACACAATATACACAAAGGTGGGGATGATAAGATCATGCTTGAGGCTATGGAATGTTTATGGCAATTAAGATTGAATGCATGCATGTTACCAGGTATAAATGAAAACATATCCATTTCAAGTATTTTAAAATATAGGTCACACTTTATATGACCATATTTTAACATTACAAGTTATTATGTAATATTGTATAATTTACAATTTTTGTACACATATATATTTTTTCTTTTTTCATTTACATATACACATATTTACATATTTATTTTATATATATATATATATATATATATATATATATATATATATATATATATATATATATATATTGGTATAGTAATTTTTAAATATTAAATATTTTATAATTACAAATTCATTATAAATTAGCTATGTATATTATTTAAAATATGTAATCAACATTTTTATTTTGTATTATTTATTATATATATGTATATATATTTTTTTATTTATTACACATGTATTTTAAACAAGGTTTTGAACATGGTTTTATTGATGTCAAGTGATTTTTATACACTTTTTACTGTGATATTATTAAATAATTAAATAATTAATTTTATGATGTTAATTACTTAATTAAGTGATTAGAACAATTGATTGTGTATATATATGAATGGCCTTGTGTTAATTCCTTGTACTCTGATGATGCCCTGATGTTTGGGTGAAAGCCATATCTACCTACAATACTGTACATTACACATATTTTACACATTATCCCATAATGCAAAGCATACTTGCATAGTAGGACCACCTTAGGCATGTTATTGTCATTATATGCCCATACACATGACTACTGTGACGGTATATCAACATATACTATCCCCTGCTATGGCACGTACTTGTTGGACGTACCCTACCACTGATGGCGGGTGGTGTGGAATTGTTCTGTTTAAAGCCCTCATGTAACATCCCTTGTGGTATATGTGATGTTTACCTTGTGGCCCACAGCAGGACACACAATTTCTACAAGCGTTGCTATGCTCAACAAGTCATCACTACAGAATACCTTTTCCCACTTTATGCATTGCGTACACTTTTAATTAATACAAAATGGGTTCTACGTACACTAACATACTGAGTGTTCTACATACCTTGTTAGCGTTATGAATCTTCATAAATATCTCTTTTACACCTTTACTATTTAAACGGTTCTATGGTATGAGCATACGGTTTGAATGTATGGCAAGTCATCCTTATATACGTCGATACCTGTAACATGTGGTTTCCTGCCGCCAATTGGTGTTCCTGAGTAAATTATTACATGCATATCAGCTGTGCAGCTACTCCATTCACCAATTACGTGGCAACAGTGGGGTATAATTTAATTCTCCACTTGGGTGTTGCTCTTTTGCCCTACCTTCAGGGAGATGGCCTGTATGTGTTTTGTTGTGAGGAATTGCAACTGGTATTTGTAGAGACATGGATATTTTGAATTCATGGCCCCCGTGGATTGTGTATATGTGGTTCTACATGTGAGTGTACCTGTCATCTCAACCGTCTGATAAGGGACTATTGCAAACAAATCCTGTAACATCGCCGTCTGTTCCATTATACAACAGCTACGATTTCACATGGCGCCTTTACAAATGTGTCTCTCACAAGGTATGGTATCGGTTCTGCAGATGTAACTGAGTGAGTAGATGTTTGTGATGTTATTACAGTCTGTATTGCAATTGTTTTGGGTGTGGGGGAGATGTAGGTGGGTGTACATAGCATATACAGGTTTGTGGGGACTGCATTCCTACATATTCCATATATGTGTGTGGGCTCCTTCCCTAATTGAAGACCTATCACTTAGTAGACTGAACTATGGTTGTTACGGGCTTATACATTGAGCCATTGTTAATTGTTTTCTATATAGTATGCAGGTGAGGTTGATACTTCCATACCACTGGAAATACAGTGATATGTAAAGGAATGTTACTAAATGACAGCTGGCTCATGTATTTCTGTCACAGATATTTGCACTCATTGCAGTTGTGTTGGTGACTGAGCCTCTTTGGCATGGGTTGCCACCTTTTCAAATGGCCATAGTGGGACATTTGCAGGACACACATCGGTGTTTACAGGCCAACACATACCTATGGTCAGTACACAGGATAGAACATACTTTTATCCTGAATACATACTTATTCTTGTAGCACTTTAGCTACTTATCATGTTTCATGTAACGTTTACGTTTTGTAGATACAGGCATAACTATTTAATGCAACTGCTACATAATATATGGGACATAATTATAATATATGGGACATAATTATGTCCTGCAATCTCGGACATTTGCTCTTTTTAATATTTTTTGTCAGGACACAACTGCCCAGGGAGGGGCTGTCCCTCTTAAAGTGGGACAGGTGTTACCATATGCCTACGGCCAACTATGACCACACCTACTGTACTGCTCTACCTCCGAGTTAGCACTAACAGACACACGATGCAAACACACACACACACACATTACAGTCCCACGGAAATACACATGGCACCCTCAACACACACATACACAGACTACAGCAATCACAAACACAGTTGAACACAGTACCTACATGGACCGCAACACCAGCAGCGATAACTAAATGTCCCTTAATATCGTGATAATATTACACGTGGTTCCAGTGTTCCAGTACTGTGTTCTTTTGGTCTTTAAGCCTCGTGATTATGCGTGCGTGTCGGCATGTGACACATTCCATAATTGGCAGTATCCTATTTATTTCTACCTCCATGGTTGTGTACATGTCATTGATCTATCTATATATTTGCAGATATAGGTGAATCCGTATATATCAACATATATCTCTCTATCTCCCTTTCTATCTCTATTATATATATATATATATATATATATATATATATATATATATATATATATATATGAGAGAGAGTTTGAGAGGGAGAATACAACTTTCATTGTGTACATGTCGGTGTATACTGTTTCCTGGACTCCGCACGTTTGTGTTTGAACCTGTCACATTACACACCTGCCGTTGGTACATCTTGGGTAGCTTAGTGTTAGGTGATTGTGTACATGATTGTGTGCTCTACTCCTGGCAGTGGTCGTTTTACCCTTCAGAGCAGGCACTATTAGTACAGGGGTGAATAATGCTAGTTTCACCTGCTCTGGACATCATTGACCATGATCTGCGCGATATTCAGAGAAGCATAGCCCTGTTTCGCGCATATCCGTATGGTCATGTTTAAACGACGCTTACCAGCAGTGGGCAACACATATTCCCGCTAACATGTGCTAAACCTGATCTGATGACCTGCATCCACCATCCATTATTCGTGCCTTCAGGATTACGTAACGTCCCTAGCAGGACGTGGTACCAGGAACATGCAGAACAGTCAGTGCATTTACCACTTGGGCATCTGGGATTTGTACACGTGTTATGGCGTTTAGTATGTAGACTGTACTATGGCTGTTACTCCATACTGCAATCAAATGGGTAACTCAGTTAGTTTACATATGGATGGGACCTATTAATGGTATGTCCAAGTGATGTTTAATGGATGTGCCCCAGCATTGGGAATGTATGTCACAGTGAGCCACACACTATAATGTGCTACACCTTTACACAACCATAGGTGGAGCATGCTGGGGTGACAGATACCTGTCATGGGTACACCCCATGATTTGCCACTACATCCATGATTACATTGTATGGAACCCCTCATTTACATACCAGGGAATACATGCAAAGTGTGTGGGGAACAGTGATTACACACATGGATCCCGCAAATGGCTCTGCTCCACTGAGGGTCAGTTGGTTACTCGATGTGGTGGCGACAGCAGACACTGTTTGCCTCGATTGATGAATGGCCTCTGACAATCGGGCTTGTACCTACCGATGTATCTAGGAACCTATACATACAGTACCAACATATGCTGATAGGTGCGGGTACTGTTCAGGTGTTGACATTCCTTGTTCCAATAGCTGTTGTGTGTGCAATGGTTGAGGGCTGCCTATGTAGGATTCACACAGTAGGCTACCTATACATTACAATTTACAGGTGGTCATGTGTGTGTGCCATCCATTTTACTGTGTGTGCAGGTTGGGAGGTGTGTCAGTCCGTATATGTTCCCTCTTTGCCAAGGCGTAGGCATATTGGGCACACCTCCATCTGCATACTGGGGCTGGCACAGGGTGTTCGTGGTCTGAATCCCTCTGTGCCTGTGATGGCCTTGGCAATTGAGGTGGGCTGTGAGGGCCTTCACTATTATGTCCCTGCTGCAGCTGTTTTCGCAGGATCATATTATGTAGCATGGCACATACTATGAAGATGTGGGCACACGTGCCTGGAGAGTACTGCAAGGCTCCACCAGAAATGTCCAAGCAACAGAACCATGATTTCAGCATCCCGAACACACGCTCTATGATGATTCTGGTTTGTACGTGTGCCTCATTATGGCGTTCTTGCATGGGTGTGTGTGCATTTCTGATGGGAGTCATCATCCATGGGTCCAGTGCATAGCCAGCATCCCTCACAAGATGGCCATGTGGGATGTCCCCCCTGACAAATACCTGATACAGCTGTGAGGCATGCCAGATGTGGGAGTCATTGTAGCTTCCAGGGCTGCCAGCACACACATCCATGATAATGCCCCGGGCATTGCACACGACCTGGCAGTTGATGAAGTGGTATCCCTTGCAGTTTATGTAGCACCTACCATGCTCACCGGGTGGTGACTTGATATATATGTGCATGCAGTCTATCACACCCAGTACCTCCAGGTAGTGTGCCACATGGTGGAAGAGACCCATATTGCTGGCCAACTCCTCCTGAGTTCGGGGGAAGTATATATGCTCATTAGCATGTGGTAACATGGCATCCAGGAACTGGTGTAGTACCCTGGATGCTGATGCCTGTGAGATCCCCATTATATCTCCCATTATATCTCCAGTTGGCATTTGAAAGGTACCTGTGGCTAGTATTCGCAAGCTTATACATACCTTCATGTCCACTGGGTTGGGTTCCCCTCTGTTGTTTCTGGATCTCAGGCGTGGCTGGCACAGCTCAACTATTTGCTGTAAGATGTCCCTTCCACCCTGTAATGCTCTACTATCTCCAGATCATGTAGCCCCTGGTAGGTTACCCTTGGTCTGAACACTCTTCTCCTCCTCCGGGGCCTGCGGTGGTTGTCAGCATCATCCTCCACAACACCTTCAGTCACTAACACATGGTGATGAATCACAGCTATGGCAGCTCCCAAAATGTACATTGTAAAAGTTCCCTGTATGTTTACACCTATGATGCAGTGTTTGGGAATACACAGGTGTGTGTGAGGTGCTGTCACACTTTATACTATTGTGTTGTGAACACTGATGATGTCATAGGGTGTGTATGTACAATCGTAGCTACAGGGTATCTTATGTGTTTTACCACAGGAACTACTATTGTGGTGCCTTTGGTGTTGAATTACATTTGGCTGCCGTGGATTACTTCTTGCTCTTCCCTTTACATTTCTTCACGTTTCACCTCCCATTTTCTGGCATGCATCCAGCAGCCTGCTTTCATTTGTACTTTCCTAAGTCTGGCTTATCTTGCGTAATGTGTTCTATGGCCGGTCTACTGCAGGTTTGCTTTGCTCTGCTATGACAGTTCTCTTTTCTTTGCAATTCGACACCTCCCTATCCTGTTTTGCAGGTTTCTGCGAGCAGACTTGTCAGCTGCCGTTGATTGCCTGCTGTGAGTTAATAGGTGTTAATTGCTCAGTTGTACTCCAATTACCCTATTGTGGCATTTCCTTATTTTCTTCCCCTGACCTTCATGTTTGAGCTATGGTGCATGGTGCATGCGTCTGCTTATCAGGTTTCGGGCACGTTTTCATCCCCGCATACATGCACTCTCGGGCACCATATCCGCTCTCAGCTAAAAGATGCTATACCTACCTCCCCACCACTGTCCTGCGGCTTTGCTTAGCAATGGCCAGGCTGGATTTGCATTGCTCCAATGTGCTTACAGCTACGGTGGCGCACCTCACTGCTGATGTCATATATACCTCTAAACCACTCCTCGGTGTTGTAATGCTGCGCTGTATGGTACATCCTTAGTCTGGCGGGATGTTTGAGATTCACTACTACCTGCCTCATTTGCATGGCATTGACTACTAATTCCTAGTTACCATGCCAAAAATTGTCTCAGCCCCTTAGCAACCCTTGTAGCTTGGTTGTGGTGTACCATGCATACCATTGCGTATTATGTTGAAATCATGATTTGTATTACATTGCGATTTTATGACATTTTTATATATTTTCTTTGTGTTCCCATTTGCGCACACATGCCCTGCGGTTGTACTTTGCATTACTGTGGACATGACATTAAATGTTGTTTTTTAGGTGTTGTGCATCTTTTCTTATGCCATTGGCTGTATATTTAGCCATTGGTATATGTTAACTTTGTAATACATGAGTCTAGTCTGCTTTCATAGCTCCGATGTTCTGTTTGGAAAAATGTAAACCATGTTTTTTGGTTTACATTTCTGTGGGCTTACGCTACGCCTGTACCACTTCATGAATCACTATGTGCCTTCATTTGCATGGTGTGGCACTGCACATGGGGTGATTAGCATACCTAAGCCGAAGGCTGCGCAGATCTGGCGTAAGCCGGTAGTGCATGTGGAACAGGATCGTACCTGAATCGCTCGGCGGCCATATTTGGCGTTGTACCGCCAAGGCTATGCCTGCGCCTGGCACAAGCTTCATGAATCCAGGGGAGTGTGTGCAAGTAAAACAAAAATGTATTCCTTAAGTAACCAATTTGCAGGCCAAGTAGCAAGATATGCATAGCAATCAATAGTACTGCTTAGATAAGTAGTGCTTGTGTGTGTGTGTGTGTGTGTGTGTG
Source organism: Protopterus annectens (assembly GCF_019279795.1). Taxonomy (NCBI): domain Eukaryota; kingdom Metazoa; phylum Chordata; order Ceratodontiformes; family Protopteridae; genus Protopterus; species Protopterus annectens. The sequence goes on along the minus strand of NC_056729.1, from coordinate 113,978,863 downwards.
TGTGTGTGTGTGTGTGTGTGTGTGTGTGTGTGTGTGTGTGTGTGTGTGGTGGTATGGGCAACTATGTGTTGAAGTGTGTGTCTGCATAAACACATTCAATCACAGTGCTAGCCTAGGCATCTCAGACAAGAGTGAGCCATGCATGGTAGACTATCCGTTCAGCTTTGTCACTCCCGACCCCAAGAACTACATTTGCCAGGAGTTTCACTGCTAGTTCCATGACCCTGGTTAGAATTTAGGGTGTTACCTGAATGTGAGTCTGCCGGACAAACTCTCATCACAACTATGTCCTGGACCATGACCACATGACCTACCACATCTGGATGTGGACACTAATCCCTTATGGAGTTCTGGAATTACAATGTGGCAGGTCTATGGGCACTGGATGCTGACCTTTCCTAGTAGACATTCTATTATAGACACTGCCAGATCCAGTGTGTCATTTACCCTGCCCAAGAAGACACCTACACAGTTCTGGAAGTCCCACAGGTCAGACTGCAAAATTGCTTAGATCTCACACTGTCTCTTCCAAGGCCCATGTGGAACATGCCTGTTCTTTCATAACAGCCCTACACATAGGTTGTGTTTCACCTACTGACAAACCAACATCAGGAGGAGGGTAGATATCAGGCCAGCTCTGAACAGATCTATCAACCCTCTTGTGTGGCATCTCAGCCTCGTGATTGCAGCAGGGAGAATCTGACAGTTCTACAACTGGAGTAACCAAACTAGTCTTATCAAAACTGTCTCCCTCAATCTGTCCTATGTCTGAGATCTCTGTGTTATGGGCATGTCTAAACATAACAACTGTGTCCAAAACATGGGAAGGCGATGTTGAAGGCACAACCATAGTGTCAGACTGACCCTCTGCATCCCCATACTGTGCATGTTCAATGCTGCCATCATCATCAAAAGCTACTGATACTCAGCCATAAGGCAGTAGGAGTTCTACAGTGCCAGTGGCAGTATCAAGCTATGATAACTAATAACACAAAAAAGAAATAGGATCAACACTGATCAAACCAATGTTATGAGAAAAATGCCTTAAAAATTAAGAGATGCTAAAGGAATGAAAACTAATAACTTTCAGTTACACATACATCTACTTTTTGTACTTAAATAAGAATACAGAAGGTATGCTTACCATGCGCAGGTGGTCATGCAATGACAGAACCAGATGTGAATAGATATAAAAAAGGGAAAAGCATGGAGAGCACACCTCCTCCAAGCATCTCTGCCAGCTCACTATGGGAAAGTCAACACGATGATTAGCATCAGAAAGAAAATGACGGAAGAAACAGAAAATAATTTTCTTTAGAGCTGTAGAATACAACATATCACATACAAATCTTCAGTGTCTACTGGACTTCCTGCCCCCTCCTTCTCCCACTCCCTCAGTGTATCTTCTATCCTACCCCTGTCTCTTTCTCTCTCTCTGTATATATATATATATATATATATATATATATATATATATATATATATATATATATATATATGTGTGTATATATATATATATATATATATATATATATATATATATATATGTGTGTGTGTGTGTGTGTGTGTATATATAGATTTATATATGACAAATATACATCTATAATGACAATTATTTCATTATATTGCATACCTGAAAGCTCTGCAATTGAGACTTTTGGTTTGTCTTCAATAAACTCTGTGTTGTGCTGTCTGGATCTCTGACAGTGAACAGGAGCTCCTTTGGTTCACTAAGTGGAGGCAAGGTAGTAGGTCCTCTCTCCCATAGCCATACATTCACAGGCAATTGTAGCTGCCCAATGTATTCATATCACTGGATCTATGCAAAAAATCAATGCCTGTGATTATAAGTAATACAACAGTCTTCTGCACTAAGTGTTCAGCTTCCCAGACTGAAATGCTCATTAAATAGCAGTATTATTTGGAAAAATGTATCAGTGTCAATGCTCAAAATGTCTATCCTAACAGCTACTTAAAATAATGCAGAGAGTAAACCAATACTTGTATTGTGAGCTACAATCCACCAGTAAGGTTAAAATACATCAAGTTATACAAAACAGCAAAATATCTTTGCAGCAAGTCAATGGTGAATATAGCAACACTTTTCAAAGAAAATAGTAACACTGAGGAACTCTCTGGATGCAAACAGTTCCCCTACTATGATACAAGTTCCTTAACTACATGATTACCATTATATAGTGTAGATTCAGCCCTCTAGGCACTATGATTATGCAAATGAGGTGTGAACTCATTATCATTCCTGAATTCCACAATCTGCCACTAAGTGCAGGGCAGATAAACATGGTGTAAGGATCTACACAATTGTGTGCACATGGCTCAGCAGTGCAAGGACAAGCCCTAAGAAGTGTTGCCTGCTAAGGGCTTGTATGTGTGAATAATTAGTCTGACTGCAGTAAAAATCAAGTTTTCACAGTCAGTCTTCTTTGATGTACACTTACCAAAGTATGTCAGGGAGAAGGGACTTACAAGAAAGTTTGTAAGTACATTGACTTAACTTAGGACAGCAGCATTCATAACATTTACAAGAACTGTTTATGACTACACTGTGTACCTCTATATACATTGTGTCTCCATTTCTAAGGAAGTACATTACTCAATGAAACATATATCAGCTGCAAGGCAGATCACATAGCAGTCTTGTTAGAGAAGCACAGATAAGGGAATAATGTTCACAAAATAAAGAGAAGAAAAGAGCTGTAGAGAGGACTTTTTTATAATATGTTGGATCTGGAAAAAATAGATTTTCTGTCATTGGTGTCATAGGAATCATGCCATCTAACTGCAAGTAACACAGGCCAAAGTTCCTAACTTGGTTCTGTCACACCTGTAATGTAAATTTACACTACAACACATCTTGAGTATAAGTAACCTACCTTTTATCTTCACAGTCTACCTATGTGTCTGAGACACATGCTGATAATAAACTCAAGTATGTGTTGTGAATGCATTGGTGTCATGGGCCTCAAATTCAGAGATGGTGCTGTTTGTGTGAACACAATGATGTTTAAAGAGAATATATTCATGTTGCAAGACAACAAAGTTGAGAAAATATCAGAATTGTACATTTTAACTTCCTGTTTCATAATGTTTTCTCTATCTAAGAATATGCTTTTCTTTTCTCTTCATTGTATGCTCACTGTTTGGCATTACACAATCTGGACTAGCAGTACTGCCCAGCAGTGAACTACAGTTCACTTCCTAAGGAAAAAAGTGAAAATTTTAATTTAGGCTGTCATCTATTGCACAAACAAGCCTGGTGCCAATGCAAGGCCATCAATACTAGGGAATACTTTCCACCTATCAAGTAACTACCGCTGTGGCACAAGGTAATCACAAATTTATATTCTGGTTTTATCTATTTAATACTATGACATTGTAGTAACATTTGAATTATTCAGTATTTTTACACTGTATCACCTTAAATGATGATTAGGGAAGAAGAGCCATGTGATTATGAATCACTATTTAAGAACTGTTATGGTAGTTATTTGCCATTTGTTCTGAAGAAGCTCGGTATTGACCGAGTGAAAGCGCTTAACTTTTTATTGGTTTGTGTGGAATAAAGTTGCTTTTAATCATTGTGAGACACTATTATTCAACTTTTGGAATCCGGGTCCTGTGCTTTGTGGGCATTTATTTTTCTTGGTTTACTTCTACTTTCAAGTAAGTATGTAACCTATCCCACCATGTTTTACCCAGGTTATGAAACTGCGTGCATCTGAAATGCATTTGCAAACACAAATACTGTCTTTCCATAGAAATGCAGTCCTATAACTAACTAAAGTCACAGATGTATAAGCATCTCAGAAGAATATTTCCAGTCATTGTCACTTTAGTATATCTGTAATAATGACTTATGTTAAAATGTAAAATATTCTGTGGCTGTGACAGTTAAAAGCCACATGTTAATATTTTGTCTTTTCTTTCCTTATGGGTATGATCTCCAGCTGGTACAACTCAACCTTACAAGTGTGCAAGTTCCAGAAGCCCAATATGTCACAAGTTGTACCATTTTCCTCCAAGCAGCCATGACTGTAACAAACAGTACCCAGCATTTCAGAGTTTAACATTGGAATGTGTCAATAGTTTGAGCACCACACACAACCAAATCTCACTTCCATGTTTTATAACTTCTTTACTTTTTGATGTACCCAAAGCTAATGTGTCTAGCAAGCCATTGCTGAGCTTTCAGTTTCATAAATACAGCTGAAAAGGCTGCCTGTATTTGCACACAGGCCATTATATGCATGATCTGAATTGGGCATGACTGCTGCAGATGTGTCTGGCGACAGTAGAGATGGTGTTCCATTTAGAGCACAAATGTGGGGTGTTGACGAACCCAGGATTTTTGTAGCCATTCCCATGAAGCACTACAATAAGAGGCTTCTGCAAGGTGAATATACCAGGTTTCAGTACAAGGCTGAGGCTTTGAATAGCTTGCCCAAGGCTGTCTCCAGTGCAACTGACATCCCGTGCACTAGGGATCAATGTTGTCACCAACACAATGATATGAAGTGGTGCAAGTGGGACCTCTTGAGCCAATAGGAGGATAAACTTAAGACTGAAAACACCCCTCAGTTTTATACATACACTGATCCATCACCTGTCTATTATATGGTATTAACTACCAACCAACACAGTTATTCATTATGCTTTCATGTATCTATTTTTTTTTCTCTACTGTACAACTGCAACACAAATAGTTGAAAACCATTAGGAACATCAAGAGATGCATGGGGTAATTATGCATCAGGCCAGAATGCAAAGCAGAGCAGTATTTTTAGTCTATAATGCTGCATCATCTTGAACAGTCATACCTTAATTTTGATATCAAACATACATGGCTGCTCTAATATCTCTTGGTGATTGCATCACACAAGGCATATATTGGCTAAATTGTGTGTGGGCTCAATACCCAAACACACACATTAGATTTTTTTTCAGGATACTGTTTAGAAGATATTAATTGCAATACTGCATTTATTACCTTTGAGAGCAGGTATATGATATGGCACAGTGAAATACATGATTCTATTAGTCATAGCATACCATTTTGATCCATTGATTTTATGACACATTAATGTCTTTCCATCATATCTGGATGTTCATAGGTTAATAGGCTAAAAATCACTAGGGCCATTAAAAGCCTAGCTATACAACTGAAATTTGATACATAAATTTGATTTATATTTGATTTATAGGGGGCAATCAGTGATGCCTCTGTCCATCTGAGACATAGTAGCCAGACCAGTGGTGAATTTCCAGTTATGTAGCCAGTACTCAAAGTTGCACTTAAATAGGGATAGGGAGGAGCTCTGCCTCACATGGATGGGAAGCCTGTTTCAGAGAATGGGAATTCTCTGAGAAACAAATCGGTCTCTCCAACATGTTCCATTTGTGCTGCAAACAAAATTTAGGTCTTTTAATCTAGTAATGATATGTTTTGTAGATGTGCAAAAAAGTCATCAAAACAAGCTAAAGATGCCTTGTATGCCAGGCAAAGATCACCTCTCAGTAGTCAGTATGATACTGAGTAAAGAGATACAGCTTTGAGGCAATCAGCATAGGACGTTGTGTTTACTGTCTGTATTTGTTTTGTAAGGAACATTTGTGGACATTCAAGTTGCTGCATGTGTCTGGTCAGGTACATACCAAAGGGAACATTATGCTCTATTAAGAGTCTGATGATGTACAAGTACAGTGGTATGATGACCTCTCTGAACCTAGATGCCATGCCCCTGCCTACTAGTTAAACATCATAGAAGGATTTTCTTACTACTTTGGATACAGGCTGGTCAAAGGCTAGGTTACTATCTCCATGAGTTCCTAGATTCGTGACTAGTGAATTAACTTTTATGCTTGCTTTACTGATGACTTCCCAAAAGTACTATAATGCATTTCTTGAATTGAGTTTTAAGCCATGGTTTGGCACCATGCATTTGTCTGTAATAGACATTCCTGAAGGGTTTTCTCATCTTGGGGGGGATTCAATAACTGATCCCAGTTTGCCTACCCTGCCCTCCAATTTCCACCCACCCCCACTACTCCTACATTTATTTCAACTACTCCCCACCCACTCACGACAACCATCCAGTCAAAGCCTTCCTCCCTTTACCCCTTCTTCTTTCACCTGCAGTCAACCATCCAGTCAAAGCTTTCCCCTCTTTACCCCTCCTTCTTTCACCCACAGTCAACCATCCAGTCAAAACATTCCTCCTTTCACCCACAATAATTAAATACATCATTAATTAAATACATCACTCTTTCACTATCCCCTCTCACCCCACAGCTCTTCTCTCCAATGACAAATCCTCCCATATTAAAATACTTTTTTCTAACCATGCTTTCCTTACTATTCCTAACACTCCAAACCCCCATCTCCCTCCTACTACTCCTAACAACTTTATACCATGCCAGCTCCTATATCTCCAATCAGCTTCCACTCTCTACTCCTTACCATACTCCCACACACCAGTTTCAAGCATGGCTAAGTCATAACCAACCTGACATTGTAGCCATCTCTGAAACTTGGCTCAAACCCCACATCTCTGACTCTGAAATCCTACCCTCTGGATTTCAGACTCTTAGATGTGACCACCCAAAGAAAAAAGGAGGAGGCGTTGCATTTATCTGTTCCAATCTACTTACCTTAATTCCCCTACCAAATCACATTCCTAAATTTGCCAGTGCAGAACTGACAGTCGGTCTATTAAAAATGAGTAATCACAAAAGCCTCTGTATCATCGCCCTTTATATTGCACCCAGAAATGTCTCAACCTTGAAGACATACTCCAATGGGCCTCAGCTGAAATTAACCTTGAAACTTACATATTAGGTGATGTAAACATCAACTGGAATAAAATCAACAGTTCCATACCCTCCCTGTCCATTAACCTCTTTAACTTTACTCAAGTAACTCATCCATCACCATACCCAATAAAGCAAATCCCCCAGGATCCACTCTTGACTGGACCTTAGTCACCCATCCAAATAAAATTACCAACTCTGGCACCATCCCTGGCTTTATTAGTGACCACCTCTCAGCTTTCATTTACCGTGCAACCACCTCTCATCCACACCAACATCAATGTATTCAGACCCACAACCTTAGTAAATTTGACCCAAAAACCTTCTCTAACTATCTCAAACAAATGAATTGGAACATTCTAAAAACCCTTCCACTCGATAAAGAAATAGACCACTTTAATTCTACTTTCCTAGATGCTCTAAATTCCCTAGCTCCACCAAGGAAAAAAAGAATAAAAACTATAACTGCCCCTTGGCTAACCAAAGAAACAAAGCAAATTATGCATCAAAGAGAAAAATCCTGGAAGCTTTACCAAAAGAATAAACTTCCCAACCTTCTCCAATACACACAGCTCCATAACTTTGTAAAAAACAAATCTTCAAAGACAAAAAAAATCCTACTACACTAAGCTCCAGTCCAACCATCCCCAAAACCCTAAGCTTTTTTGGAACTCTATAAACTCACTCCTCAACCCAGGCTCCAAAAATAATCCCTATCCGGACCCAAGTAAATTTGACCTCGAATTCGCCTCACTATTCAACTCTTTCTTTATAGAGTCAATATCTGACCTAATTAAAACTTTTCCCAACAGCAACCAATCTGTCCTACATTCCACCTCATCTAAGTCCCCAAATAATTTCCCCCTATGTTTGAGCTTAAACCCATCTCCACTAACTAGATAAAAAGACTTCTATCCAAACTTAAACCCTGCTCCAATGCACCTGACAACATCCCCTCTTCCTTTCTCAAGTCTGTTGCCAATGGTATAGCTCTTCCAATTAGTATCCTAATTAATAGATCCATAAAGGAATCCTATCTCCCTAAACTCTGGCATTCCAACTTTATTCTTCCTCTCCACAAGAAAGGCAATAACACTAACATTTCAAACTTCCGCCCTATTGCTCTTCTCTCTCCAATCAACAAAATCCTAGAAAAATGCATCCACCTCCAACTTATGCCTTTTCTGACTAAAAACCAACTTCTTACCCCTACTCAACATGGCTACCGACCAGGACATAGCACCATAACAGCTCTACTCTCATTCTTAGAAACTGTCAATCAAGCCCGAGATTCTGGGAACTTAGTATCCACAGTGCTCCTAGATCTCTCTAAAGCATTCAATACTGTTTCCCATAAGCACCTTCTAAGTCACCTCTCAAACCTAAATCTCTCCCAAAAACTCTTTCCTGGTTCTCAAGCTATCTGCCAGATAGATCTCAGGCTGTGAAATGGAAAAGAGGCACCTCACCTTTCTTACCCTTCCTTACTGGAGTACAGCAGGGGTCCATCCTCGGACCAATGCTGTTTAATATCTTTATCAAGAACTTTCACTCTGCTATTCCTAATGCCAAAGTCATGCAATATGCAGATGACTCTACACTTGTCTTCTCTGCCTCTAACCTCCCTGAACTCCTACCGTATTTCCCCGAAAATAAGACCGGGTTTTATACTTTTTCCCCGCCGAAATGCACATTAGGGCTTATTACCAGGGGATGCCTTATTTACCCCCCCCCCCCGTACAACAATAAACATTTATTCATTTATTCATGTACAAAACTCAACATTTATTCATGTGCACAAATCAACATTTATTCATGTACACAAATTGACAATTATTTGGTACTTTTCTGTTATACGGAAACAGTTCTAGGTAGGTAAATCATTAACAGTTGGGTGAGAATTCTACATTAACATTGCAAAAAATATTTCAACTTCAGAATATCTACACCTTGGCTTTCACAGTGCAATATTTCATGCTTAACAGAAGGTGCAAAAAAATCTCAATACATGTGTATTGGAGGAGGGGAATAAAACAGGTGAATAAATGACACTTTTTGAGTGGTGATGCTTTCTTTATTCTTTACCCAAACCATAAGAAAAGAATTATGGAACGTGATAAAAATGAAGTCTGGGAACTAGTGCTAATTTGTGCTGCACAAAACATTCCCACCCTCCTGCAAACAACTCAACTAGCATTCTCTGACATTGAAAACTACCTTACCAAAGCCCAACTTATCCTCAATCCAAAGAAAACTCAGCTTATGATTATAACCAGTTCTAACAAAAACACTGATAACAGTCGATTCACTATCTACTCCACAAATGCTACTCCAATCGCTCCAGTGGCACAGGCTAAGCTTTTGGGAATAACCATAGACTCCCACCTAAAATTTGATAGTCATCTCAACTTAACTATTAAAAAACTACATGCCAAACTGGGATCACTTTACCGTATCAAACCATTTCTTTCCAACAACACAAGATCAGCCATTGCTCGCTCCCAACTTCTATCCACCCTACTCTATGCATCTCCCATTCTGACTAATCTCAACAAAACTGAACTAAGCAAAATGGAAGCTTGCTATAACAGAATTGCCTGCTTTGCTGCAAATTGCCATAAAAAACTTATCACTGTACTGCTTTGAGACAGCTCCACTGGCTTGAACTGCCCAACTTTCTAACCTACAATCAGCTCTGCCTCTGTCATTTGATCTATTACCTCCCCAATAAGTGTCCTGCCCTCAAAAACCTAGTACAATATCACTCAGCCAAAAGGTCTCTTAGATCATCAAGCAAACTACTACTAGAAGTCACCAACAGCTACAATAGCTTTGGAAATGCACTATATAGTAGCTCACTGGCTAAAGAAATGGAACTCTATCCCCACTAGCATTCAAAACACATCATCCAAAGCCTCCTTTAAAGACCTCATCAGGCAACATCTCAAGCAAAGTTGGCAGTGCCATGATTGCTCCCCAGGCTAGTGAAAGCAGATAAGGTACACATACTAAACCTAGAGTACTTGATAATAGTTTTCAATCTTACTCACAAACACTAGCTAATCTACAATGTATGTACATGTGTATGGGCATGTGTACTATGTATGTATTCTACCTATGTTCCAAATTTCAGATGTACACCACAAATCTATTAATTACCTTTATTTTTAAATTAATATTTTTTTTTGTTTGTTCTCTCCACTGTAACTGTTGATGTGCTGCATACCACTGTAAAAACATGTCTTTTGTAATTTGTGCATATACTGATCATGTCTAAATAACTAAATGTATCTGTAAATTATTCTATGTGGAGCTTTTCTCCCCGGGCCTCTGCTGAAAAAGGGCTTTTTTGGCTCAGTCAGACACCCCCAGTTAACAAATGTAAAATAAATAGTGGCCTTACTTTGTAATTACCCCTTCATACTGGAATGTTATCTTAATACAATAAAGTCAAAAAGCTGACAAGAACTTGCTGGCAGTTGAAAGGAGAAGCAATCCATTCTGTTGCCCCAATAATGGGAAAGTTATTCAAATACAGTCATGTCATCTTCTTCTGGAACATTGTCGTAAGTCTCCAACTCCCGAATTCTGGCCTGAATTTCATGTGACTCCATTTCCTGTAGAACCATTGGCTCCAATTTGTCATGCCTAGCAATAGAGCTCTTCTTAAATGAGCACTGCTTGTCCATGTAGCCTGCTTGTAGTGCATTGGCAACACAGCTGTCAGTGATTTTTATTCCATGAATTCTTCATCCAAGTCACGACCTCTTGCAGGCTAGGTTTCACAAAGTTTCCACGCTGATTTCTCTCCATTCTATTTTCAATGTAGTCATTGAGTTCCATTCGCAAATGGTCCTTGAATGGCTTATTTATTGTAATATCAAGAATCTGGAGATAGGCAGTCATTCCTGTGGGAATCATTATTTAATCAATTCTTCTCCGTGCAAGGAATTTCTTCACGTCTTTAGCATGGTGAGTGCTGGCTGAATCCCAGACTAGGCCCATAAACACTGCAGTTTCATCCATAGCAATCATGTTGGAGAGTTGGTATTTAGAAAAGTCAATGCCATCAACAAAGGACTTGAATACAAGTGCACTTTTAACAACTTCAGTATCTTCCAGCTTGAAAAGTGTTGTCGATCTTCATAGAGACAGTTCATATCACTGAAGGAAGCCATTCAGCCAATGTTGTGATGCTTTGAATTCATCTGGAGATATTTCTAACTGCGATGCCATTCCAAGGGCAAATGCTTGAATATCAGCCCTGCGCACACCCAAAGCCTTTGCTCTCCTGTTAGCAATCCATTCACAGATGATGTCTTCCAGCTCAGGAAATAATGGTTGCCAACCTGATCCACACTTGCACTTCTTAGCATTTCCCTTGTCCACCTGTTGACTAAGATTATCGTACTCTGTTTGCCATTTTCAGACCATTTGGACATCCATCTTCTCTTCGCTGAAAGCCATCAGATTCTTTCCCTGAGAGCCCTCCATGATTCCTTTCTTGTACTCGATGGAATAGCTTGTTCTTTTTGCACTCAACTTGTCTTGGGGGGGTTAATTGAAGACTTACGAGACAGGAGTGGCAACAAAAATGGTGACAGTTAAGAAGACACAACCACACCCATTCGTTATCAAGTGCGCACGTTTTACGTGCGTTGTCTTTACTTCGACTAATGAAAGTACACTTGCCAGTGTTTATGGGCCAATGATCTCAAATATCAAGTGTGAGTGAGGATTAGAGTTATAGTAAGAATCGTGGAGGACTCCAGGGGAAAGAATCTTATGACTTTCTGCAAAGAGAAGAAGTTGGGTGCCAGAATGGTCCAAAAATTGTGAGCAGAGTACGATAACCTCAGTCACCAGGTGTCAATAATGTTATAATTTTATAGTTCAACACGTCTATCATGTGCTGTTGACAATCTTAACTGGAGCTTATTTTTGAGGTAGGGCTTTTATCATACCACCCTGAAAAATCATGCTAGGCCTTATTCTCTGGTTAGGTCTTATTTATGGAGAAATACGGTATCTAAAACTCAGACTGCCTTCTCAACTACTGAGATCTGGATGCATCAAAATCACCTTTCCCTCACTGCTAACAAATCTAAAATACTACTATTCACACCCTCAAAATCTTTCTCTTTTGATAAAAATTCCTTCCCACTTCTTAGCCAAAGCAACTCTCCAATCAAAGTTGTTCCCTTTGCCAACTACTCGGTGTAACTATAGACGAACACCTCAAGTTCGACATCCATATTCAGCAAAATATAAAGAAAACCCACCAAAAACTAGGTATGCTATACAGGAACAACCACTTCTTCTCCACTTCTACCAGGCATACTCTGGCCTCCACTTACCTCTTTCCCTCCCTCCTGTATGGCTCCCTGCTACAAACTAACCTATCCTCTTCCATCACTCCCAAACTTGAAAGCTGTTATAACAAAATTTCTAAATTTGCCACCAAAGCCAACCATTCCACTCATCACTGTGTTACCCTCCAATCCCTCAACTGGTTAGAATTCACAGATTACTTGGACTTTCTCCAGTTCACTACAGCACATAGACTAATATTTAATCCAACCAAATGCCCCGTCTTACTAACATACTTCTCCCATACACCCCAAATAGAACCCTCTGATCTGAACACCAAATCTTAATTACTGTCCACAAACATAAACGCCCTGCTGGACAACTTCTCCTCTCCTTCTCCTTAGGTAAGAAATGGAACTCGCCTTTCCACACTAAGGACAATGTCAAACACAAACAACTTCAAAACTCAGCTTTACACCTACCTCTCCTCCAAATGGAAATGTAACTGCATTCTCCCTACCTAGAACTCTTTAACAAAAGCCCCTGGGAGGGTATCCTCCTGAGTTCTTAAGGGCCTTATAGCTGGCTATAACCTTCTATAGCTAATTCCCATAAGATCTCTCACACTCTGTAAATATTGTAAACAGCTTTTGGCTTTTGACTTTAACTGTGTGACTTTGTAAAATGTATCTGCATGATATTTTCCACTATAGGAAATATTGCTCACGCTTTTTATTGTTTGATATGTATTTGTACTTGTACTTTACTTTTATCGGACTGCTATCTTTACTGTAATCTGTTTCATGGAGCTTTTCTCCCAGGGCCTCCACTGAAAATCATCTCTCTGGGCCCAGTGGACTTCCCCAGTAATCAAACTGGAAATAAATAAATAAATAATAATAAATAAATAAATAAATCTGCAAACTTCATTAGCCAAAGGCCTTTGACATTGACTTTGACATCAGAGTAGTAGATGTCAAAGAGGAATTGGCCTAGCACAGAATCCTGGGAGACTCCACTGGTGACTAACCTCTTTATGGAGGTGCCCTCACAGATTCTAACCTCCTGGGTCCTATCAGTGAGCCAGCTAGCTATCCAGTGTTTTAAAAAGGGGTTTATACTGAGTCCTGCAAGTTTGTTGATAATGCTTGACTGAGATATTGTATCAAATGCCTTAGCCAGATCTAAGTAGACAGTATGAATAGATTTCCCCTCATCCATTGTCGAATTGACCTTTTCAAAGAAGTCTACAAGATTCAGTAGGCATGACCTTCATTTGACAAAACCAAGCTGGGATGGATCCAGTGTCAGGAAGTCCCCTATGTCCTTGCTGATAATTTCCATGGCAATTTTTTCCCATGGCTTTGCAAATATTCCTAGTCAGACTAATGGTCTGTAGTTTTCAGGATCTGTTGAGAGGCCTCCCTTATGAAGTGGGACTGGGACGGCAAGCTCCCTTATGATAGGAGATGCCGATCACAGTCCTCCATTCATGTAGCACAAAGCCTGTTTTGAGAATATAGTTAAATAATGACTCTAGGGGTCATAAGATATATTTTAGGCTATTCAGGAGGCATTCTGGGATGTTACCAGAGCTCATTGAGACCCCATGTTCTTGGCTTTAGTGATTGCAGCTAGTACATTCTCCCTGATTATTACTGTAGGGATTATATTTGAGGATATTATTGGGAGGATGGTTGGGATGAAAAGGGGTAAATTTGGAACTAAATTTGTCTGCTAACAGATTTGCTATATTGCCAGGCTCAGTGGATATGACACCATTAACCCCCCAGTTCAGCATATTGCTGTGTCCCTTGAGGTTTATGACACAGCTATAGAACATCTTATGTTTTTCATTCACCTGAGAGAATATCTTAACCTCAGTGTTGGCTTTGCTTAACCTAATTAGCACTCATAGCTGCCTATTCACTTTGATGAAAGAGTTTTTATCTTTATGGGAATTACCCTTTCAATTTTTGCCATATATTTTTTCCTTTTGTAGTATATCCTGTTGGATTTTGGATGCCACCAGGGTGGTTTGTTTCTGGGGCTATCTCTGGGCTTACTTTTGGTAGGTACAGAAACTTTTATGCAGCCACTGAAATTATTGTACAAAGTTTCTGAGAGCAAATCAGCCTAGGTTGGTGGCATCTTGGGGTTTGGAGAGGCATTGAATTTTGACTAATCATCACTTAAATAACAGTTAATTTGCCTCAGGACAGTTCCTAACAAGTATTGGTTTTAATAGGATTATGGATCTGATTTTCATTTTAAAGGAGAAAGCTTTATGGCCAGACCTTACCAGAGAGGATGAGATATTTTGGGGAGGGGGGGGGGGTCAGCATTCTTCCGTATTTCTTAGTGCAAGATCCACTATATTGGAGCCTCTAGTGAGCATATTCACTATTTGTTAAGTGTGCTTGCATTTAAGAAGTCCAGAAATCTCTGAGCCTGTAGATCTGAGGCTGAGTAGGATTCCCAGTCTATGGAGGGTTAATGAAAGTCTCCCATGAGTAGGGTGTTAGGGTGAATGGTAAGTGACTGCAGTAGGTCCAAGTATTCATTGTGAGCTTCTTGAGACATAGAGGTTGATCTATAGCTGGCTAGGATATGGTTGATTTTTTTTCTATGTTGATCTGTTTGTTAATTTTGCTATGTTGGTAGGTTTGTCAATTTGGTATTATTTATTTATTTTTTTATTTTACATTTGTTGACCGGGCTAGTCTATCTGGATATATGTCCATTTTCAGTAGAGGCCCGGGGAGAAAAGCTCCAATGAGTATTACATGGTTTCAGAAGGTGTTACAAAAGTAGTAATAACAAGTATAAAACTAACAGTAAACAACTAGTAAATGAATTTTTTTTTTTTTAATCAGGAGATTGCATATTACAATCTGAGAACCAAAAAATACATAAACTACAACCTATGTAAGGTGCTTCACAAAGAACATTACAATACAAAAAATTAATACATAAATTTTATAAGAGGAATGCTGAAATGTAATGACAGGTAAAGAAAAGCTGAAAGGAGTGTAGAGAGAGAAAAAAATAGGGAAGAAGGAAAGTAAAGAAAAAAGGAGAACAGAGTAAGTCTTGTTATGTTTCCAACAGAGTTTGAGAATAGGCAGTCACCTGTAGAGTTATTAGGACATAGACTTTTTAAAGAAGTACTGTGTAGATGGGTCTAAAAAGTGGGGGAGAGGTCTGGGATCAGATATCTGAGAGTTGATTATAGCATATTTTCCAGCAAAGTTGGAGAACAGGCAGTGTGTGTTGAGTTATAGGGTGTAGTAGGGAAAAAAAAGGCAGAAGACAAGGTATTGCCTATAAATGGCAATATGGAGGTGAACAAAGCCTTACCCAGTATTCAAACGCCTAGAGGGGAAAGGTGCAGACCATCCTTGGCAAAGCAACATGGTCTGTAAGCCATGTCCTTTCTAAGCTGACAAGTATTTTATTTCCTTAGAATGACAGCAGTAAGATGGCCAGTTATTGAAATCAGTAATTCTTTGCTCATATTGTGGTATCATCCTCAGCAATGGTAATATACTGCTCAGCACCAGACTTATACCAGCCTGAGGCACATAGTTTGAAAGCTCCATAATGTATCTTTTCATATAGTCAAGGGAGGTATACCTACATGGACTATGATGGAATCATACTGATACCTGTGATGTAATGACTTGAGTGTACACATGATTTGGCTGATCCTGGCTCCAGATAAGCAGCTAAGGGGGATCAATATATGATATAATGAAGACCCTGTATGAGGTGGGTTCTGGGAAGTTGTTTGCTTGCCATAAGGACTTAGTGTTTCAGGCTCCACTGAGAGTTGCCATATGTGTGGTGTTCAGTGCTGTTTTTTTTTCTGAGTGTCTTTGGGTTTGCTGAGGCATAACATTGACAGTGGGTGGTTTAGTTGATCTTTGTTGTTTAGGAATGTTACATTTAAGTGCATCAGCATATGTTTGTCTGTGTGTGGTTTTTGTTCTATGTGAGGTGAGGGTTGTGTATGTGATTTTGACACCCTGATGTGGACTTGTATATGAGAGTTTAACCTCTAGTGTCATTATGTAATTACACCTCTCGCATACTGTGTCTGATTCTTTGAGGATTGTGTCATTGTCAGTAAACATGAGACAGCTGCTAAAAAGCTCAAGATGACCATATCCACCTAGCTGGCTACAGAGAACTTAGAAAATTGCATATCCATAATGTTCAGTCCTTTGATTTCTGAGTTACAAAGGGGTGGTGTATTGGGGTCAGAAGGCTATTAAGGGTTATTTGCTTGTGCGGACTGATAAGGGTACTTTATTAGGGCAGATTAAGCCAAACAGTACTCAGTTTTACTAACATTAATGTTTACACAAAACTGAATTCTAATAAATCTGTAGGTATTGCACTCAAAGCACAGTTACCTGCTCTAAGCTTGTTGGCACACAAAATATTTGGAATTTATTACTGGTGCACAAGTTACAGTTTTATGGATCTGTCTACAGACAAAATTTGCTTTCTAGATATTTGCTACTTTACAAAGCACTGCTAGCCCACACAAACATGCAAAATTTATAACAGCACAGAAAGAAATAGAAAACTGAATAATGAACCCTTTGGCCAATAAAATGACTAGACTATGAGTCCTTTGTGTGTTTCTGAACTCATATAGATCAGTCAAAAACCTCCAGCCACAAGAGTCCCCTTGATGTAAAAATACAGTAGAAGAGACTCACAACTGAATGATAACACAAGCCACTTAAAGAACTAGCTGGAAATACCTTGCTGAAAGTAATTTCAAGAAAGTAACAATGAGAGGAAGAGCATTTTTTACAAAAAATTCAGTGAAATGCATACATAAAAACTGGAAACAAATGTGATCACTGAAAGTAACTTAAGTATGAATTAGCAATCAAAGGTGCTTTACTTTGTCTGGATTGCATTGGATACAAGTAAAATTCTTCTGGAATGCAAACTAGGACTAAAAGCTTTGCTAAGCTCCAGGAAAATGAGTAGGAACAGTATAGTAAAGGAGTTGTACTCAGGAACAATGTTGGTCTTCTGAGTGGGCACTCACTATCATGGGTCTATGGAAAACAATGGGTGGGAAGAGTACATAAATAGCTCATATAGCAGTCAATAGCAATGGAAGAGCAGAGGGAAGGACTTTGGAAATCAGATAATCATAAGGTGTGGAGGCCAGAGACACAGCATTATTATGAAACAACAACAAAAGGGTGGGAGGCTTGGGAAATTTTGAAGAAACAAGCGAGCTTGCTACAGAGGCTAGCAATCAAGTGAAGGCAATATTGGATCTCTTTTAGAAACTTTACTGTGCTAATGGCAGATGGGGCAGACAAAAATGCAAGCAGGTAAACTATAAGCAGAATATAAAAGCACTGAAGCAAAAAGTGGAGCACAGATAGTTTTCTCACTATTGAACTTCTACAACAGTTTAAGACACCAGACAATGCAGAAATTTACCAGTAACATTCATTATGGAAAAATGCAATAATAAATGATTAAGACATAAATCTGGTAGTAGTATTACACAGTTCTGCCACAACTGTAAATTAAACTACAAGACCTTGCCCCAGCAGGGTTTAAAATGCAAACAGATAGCATCTGCAAGTAATTATACATGTGGAAAGAGAAGTTCAGAATCACTAAGGTTCCAGAACAAAGTAAAAATGCAGTCTGTTATAACAGATCAGAAACATACAAAGTAGTATCATGGCATAGGTCACTGAATGCAACTCAAATATTTAAGCAGAACTGAAATAATTAAATTAATTTAACTACTTCCTTTCTTTGAAAAGCTAGTAACTCACAGTTCCACACTTCTCCAATTCTTAGATAAAAGACACTAGTAGGGGATAGCTCTGTGCTGGAAATAGCAGCTAACTAGCTAGCTATCCAAGCAGGTGAAGGTGCATTTATGTATTTCTCATATTGGCTTATGTATTGAAATAAAATTCTCTCTTTATTTGTCTCCCCCTCTCTTTTTTCATATATTTATATCTATCTATCTATCTATCTATATATATATATATATATATATATATATATATATATATATATGTATGTGTGCATATTTGTATATATATATATATATATATATATATATATATATATATATATATATATATATATATAAGGGTCACCTTCATTTCGTCGACAGTTCATTTCACCGACAACCAAGTCAGCAGGCCCAATTCACCAACACTTCATTTTACTGACACTTCATTTCACCGACAGTCATTTCGTTGAAAATGATAAATGGCCTATTCCCCACTGTAGAGCGACCCTGGAGTTAGAATATATAGTAAGGGGGTGTGTGAGGGCCACAGCCCCCCACAATGGGGGGTGTGGGGGGAGAAGCTCCCCACATATCATAAACATTTTACAGTATACAGATGCATTCTTAAAGGTGCAATGAATAACTATTACCAACAAACCATTATAGAATCTCAGTATGTGGGTGGCTTCACCCCCACACCCCCCCCCATACTATATATTTTAATTCCAGGGTTGCTCTACAGTGGGGAATAGGCCATATATCATTTTCGACTAAATGAGTGTTGGTGAAATGAAGTGTCGGTGAATTGGGCCTGCTGACTTGGTTGTTGGTGAAATGAACTGTCGACAAAATGAAGGTGATCCATATATATATATATATATATATATATATATATATATATATATATATATATATAGATATATATATAGATATATATATATATATTTGTTTTTTAATACAATGCTGTTGAAAAAAATGACCACCTGCACAGGGTTGAAAAACAACCACTAAAGTTCAGCTTGCCATACCTCCACAGGTGGCTGCAGTACCACCACCACAGGGAGCATAGACACCCAGCACATCTGGGTCACAACCTTTTAGTGTTTTCACCACTACTACTGCCTTACCTGCTCCACCTGCCTCATGTAGCTCTGCCCTGCTGCTGGTGTAGTGTTACCCTGTGGGAGCAGTATTAATGGAGATGGTGATTTTGTCATCCATCAGGAGCTGACAGCTGGTGGAGGCCTTAAAGAGAGGGTGATCAGTGCCTGAATCAGCAGAGATGAAAAGGGTCTGCATCATTTTGCCAAAACAATGCCATGCCTGGCACTGACCTAGGCAACTGCCACAGGATACTGTGATGACAGTTCTGAGGGTGAGGACTATATACTTACACTTCTCAAGCTGGATGTGGATGAACCTCTGAGGTTCCCTACCTATCCCTAATTATGGTATCTTCCAACCTTTTGTGTCCATCACTATCCCTATCTGTCTAGTATAGCCTATATGTCTGTGCCTGTTACCTAGCCTACTCCAAGAGAATAACAAAAACTGGATATTTGTCCCACAAAAAATTGCACCTTCTACATAACTCCACTGCACTTATATGTCATCTTGATATACTTGATTTGGTCAATTTGGCTACACAACATTATTCTGTTGTTGTCATCCATGTGTCATGTGGTCACTCTCCAATGACATAACATTGTGTGTACAAGACAGCATTTATGTTTCAAATAAGTGGATAGCTATGGTGCTCTCCCACCACCCTCTTTTCCCTGTGTCATACCCTCTGTTTGCCGGTCTCATTTTCACCACTGTCCTATCAACCTCTTTTTCACATGTTTAATCTGGTCAAAATAGAATCACAAACAAAACACATGGCCATAAATGGCCCACTAAAAAGCCTTCACTTTTTGTCCACAACCTTTTTGCAGAAGTTGGCATCACACACCAATGCTGAATGATGGTGAATATCATTTACATTCCTATGACAAAAGCTCAAAATTTCAGTTTTAGCCACAATAGTCTGGTTACTTTAGTGAAAATGTGCTTAAGTGTGCTGTGCTATGGGAATACAGAGTAAAGGCAGTACTTTGAAACAGTTACAGTAACACTTGTTAGGCTGCTGAGTGTAATGCCCTAGAGGTTTGTATGTGGTGTGTTGAGAAAATTGCTGCCTGCAGACTGATATTTTTCCATAGTGTCATGGGCTTGATTACAGTGATATGTCAAATTATTACTTCGTCAATTTATATCCCTATCATATTTTAAGTGCAAATGTCTGTATTTATCTCCAGTTATTACATTTCATTAACATAACATTTGAATAGTACAACAAGAACGTGTTTGAAAAACATTCCATCCCCAACAGGGAGACATACTAAGCCACCCTTATCCTGCTTATATCTGAGACTTGTTTCTTCTGTCCTGCCCCTTCTTTATCCCTACAGAAAACCCTTTATCATACAGAGCATAACAGATTAATAATAAAGAAAATCCTGAGAATAACACAACATAAAGATGTTTCCTAAATTGACATAAACAATATTGTTGTTATTTCTCTCTCCATCTCTCGCTCTGTGTCTCTTCACCCCTTCTGCTTCAGTAACTTTGTACTGTCCCTTCAACTGCATGGTTTAAAATGTACAAAGTAGGATTTTCTTTGTAACATTATGAGATAATGCTCAGATCACGAGTTTGTTTTTGCATGCTTTCAAGTGTTCTAGTTCAGGTATTAGCAAACTGCTACTGTGCTCTTAGTATGCTATTTTATGTTTAGCTGTTGCCAGCATATTGTTGTGAGCCACCATTATCCTGTTTCTGTCAGAAGCTATTTGGTCCCTGCCTCTTTCTCCCCATGTCTATGGTCCTTGCCTCCCTCTCACACTTTGTATAGTTCCTGCCTCTCTCTCACCCTGTCTATGTATCTTCTCCCTTCTGTGATGTTAGTCTTCCTTCTCTGCATTTTCACAATGTCTGGCACTGAGCACCACTTGCAACTTAGGCTAAATGGAAACACACAGCTTATGACAATATTTTGTGAGATTTGGTCTTTGGCAGCATTACTTTGGCACCCTTCATGGTATTGTGCTTAGCTTAGTATAGTCAGGCTAATATTTTGCTGAACAAGCTGAAGATCTGAATGTACAGCATACAGTTGTCATGAAGGTGACGAAAAGTACGACATACATTCTCCTTTTCTGTTATATTTGAACATTGCAAAGCAACATTTCCTATGTGGTGTGGTTACATAATATGTCATTAGTACTATTTTCCTTGGAATACTATCAACGTTTGAATCCAGATGTATGTCAAAGTATTTTTGAATGTTTCGTATGACTTCTGTGGATGTAATCTTTGACTATACATTTTCTAAACAAAACATTATATTGCTGATGTATTAATGTGTTTGCTCCCTGTTGTGAACACTGTCTTGTACAGATCTTGCCTAAATGATTGCAATGATAATGTAGCAGTAACACAACACACGTATGTGCAGAAATTATCCATAAACTTACATCTTAGTATATTTGTTAGTGTTTTACTGTAACTGTCGACATCTTCCCATCCCTTCTGTGTCATCAAATAAACCCCCTTGATTCAAATGAGTTTCCATAAGACACGTCTACATCAAGAATAACATGCTTGGTCCCTCATGTGAAGCATGACACAGTACAACTGACAGTGACACAATAAATGGTTACTATTTGCATGCATCATCCCAGGATGAACTGTCAGAAATGCTTGCTTTACAATCCACTGTTTTATGATTGTGATTGACACTGACACCCTCATACTGTGAAACAGGTGCATGTCCCTCACAGTAATACAATGCTCGTGAATAAATCCTGGCAGAGACGTATGTCATTACATGGGACAAACACAGTGCTGTTATGTTGGCCTGTCCAGACACATGCATTTATCCAAAAACCTGTGATGCTCAGTAGCTCATATTCCAAAAGTGAAGTTTTACTAATTACAAATGTGCGTTTTCACATCATTAAAGTCAAGCTTCTCCTGTGGCACTTGTGATTCATACTGTGTTCTTTTGATTCGATAACTAGATAGATAGGTGGTTCAATTCAGACAGTGGTGAACATGTGTGTGTGTGTGTGTGTGTGTGTGTGTGTGTGTGTGTGTGTGTGTGTGTGTGTGTGTGTGTGTGTGTGTGTGTGTAAGACAACTAAGTAAAGAAGTAATGACTCAGCAACAAATATACTATGTCTACTTCCATTCAGGAGAAGAATTTATCTTTGGACACAGCTCCATCTCTACTTTATCTCACTTTTATCACAATCCTTCTCTCTACAACACAATGATGAACCCATCCTGCTAAATGTTCACTTTATCCCTTTGTGTGGCAGACATCTCATGTGGAACTTGTGGCTAACACTGTGTTCAATAAATTGTGTAACTAGAAAGGTATGTGGTTCAAATATGATAGTGGTGAACTTGTAATTGTACGCTTTGAGTGTCAATGAAGGAAAGCTTGAATAACAGATGTGCTATGCCCACGCCTACTTTCATTCAAGAGAAAACTTTAGCACTGAACACCATTCCCTGTGCAGTTTATCCCACTTTTAACACGCAGTTCTTTTCTGAAACACACTGATGAGATAATACTTCCAAATGTGCACTCTCACCCCCCACCCCCCACCCCCTGAGCCCACATTCTTCTGTAGCACTTGCAGCTAGTACTGCATTTTCTAGATTGTGAAATAGGTAGGTTGGAAGTTCAAAATTCACTGTGGGGAACTTGTGTGTATTTATGGTTTCTGTGTGAGATAATAATTGCTTTCTAAACAAACATGCAGTATAAACTTTCAGTCATGGGAAAAATTTAACAGGGGAGAGAATCCCCACATACTACTTTTAAAATGAACATCTTCTCTAAAACACACTGATGAGGTCATCCTTTCATAAATGTAGTCTTTCACGATAAAAGTCAAACTTCTGTGGCACTTGTGCCTAGTACTGTGGTCTCTAGACTGTATAACTAGATAGGCAGGAGATTTAAATCTCACAGTTGTGAACCTCTGCATGTGGCTTGAGTGTCAAGTATGTATAACTTCCTGAACAGACATGCTATATCAACATCCAGTCAAGAGAAGAGTTTAATATGAAAGAGGAAGGCCGTCCCCATATCCCACTTTTACCACACATATCTTCCATGCATCACACTGATGTACAGTCTTTTAAAGAAATTACAGGCACACATATCCCTTGCAGCAATACCATGATGTCACGGTTTCAAAGACTCAAATATCTCACAAACATAGCAACATCTGCACTGTGGCACAATCATTCTTCCCAATATCATATAGCTTCTGTTGTTACTTAGGTGTTGAAAACCCACATTGACTGACCATAAACACTGTGTGTCCTAATGCTGTTATGCATAAATGACATCCACAATAGTTATGATGACATCCATAATGGTTTCAATGTGTGCAATTGCAGTGGGAGAAACCTTCCCATCCCTTTATTCTCAAAGAATTTGTTTAAAGCACAAGTATATCACATAATGACTTCACATAAGTGGAGCTTCACAGCTTTCTTTAGACTTCCACTGATGCATGTGATTTTGACACGTCATTAGTCATTGGATTTACATAGCTTGCTGTTTAATTGCGACAAAGGGCAGCATTATATGAGTGTACTTACATTACACAAACAACACTGCATGTGTTCTTATTCATTTTTACTTTTGAGAAAGCAAGATAGAGTAATTTTGTGATTTTCTGCCAGTGAAACAGTTGTTTTGCGAATATCATGGTGTGAATGCTCCTGTGGCAGATGCATTGAGTGATGACATGTATAGCATATCTACACAGACTGAGTGTGGTTCAATTTTGGGACAATGTTGTACAAAACAAGATGAACATTGCAATGCTCACAATTGCCTCCTTGCCATCATTCTGACAAAAATCATACTGTACAAATTATCCTCAAATGTCCTTTATTACTTCACACATTTATTCCATGTATCTGTGACAAGATTCTTTTCTATGTTATGTGACAGACACAGTCAATACCCAGCTATGTAGAGTGTGTTGTATGATAGGCAGGAGTTGGAATCTGGTAACATCTGTCATCTGTCTTTCAGATAACTGTGTCTGACAGGATTGACTTAGGCAAAGAATGCATTTATGGCACAGTCAGAAGTAAGATTTTTAAGACATCACTCTCCATGGTAGGGGATCCATACACATTACAATAGAGAAGTGCTGTAAGTCCATCAAGTGCATTCTTCATGACATGCACAGTATGACTATTTCCGTGGTGTCGTAGACTGATAAGCATCTTTCTGATATCTGTCCTGTCATGTATTTGAGAGCAGCAAGGTGCAAATATTTCTTAATTCATTGACTGTTCAAAGCATTACTTAACTCCATGCAAGAATGCACTGCATTGCTTGTCTTCCTCTAAACATTTATGTACTAGTCTAATTGCTTCCTTCCAGCTTTTTAGCTTTATAAGGCATGATGACTTTAATAACATTTCTTACTGTGTAACATGATTCAAGATTATCATAGAGAAAGGCTGGGCCTGAGTTAGGACTCTTTCTTGTGTGTATCTGTTTTTAACATGTTATGGCAGTGTTTATGGTAATTTCTTGTGAACATGCCAAGTATAGTCATGTAGTAGATGCACTCCATTTATGAACAGAGATTCTGAACTAATGTAATGTCATCAGATCTGGGCTGTAATTTGTTACTTGTGTATACTGAGTATTACTACTGTTTAGAATGAACATGAATATAAAACTCAAGCTTGTGTATAACAAGTGACATAGTAAGAAACCCCCTGCCTATGGTTCCCAAATGTCAACAAATGGTCAAACATGTCCCTTTCTGATATGCATGACACAACAGCTGTACTGCTCATTTCTTCTTGTTTATACATGATGAAGTGGAGAATACAACACTACAGTCAGTTATCACACATACATTCCCTATATATATGGGTCTATGTCAAATAATCAAACGGCCACATTGTTCAATGTCACCTCATCTACAATGCAGTCTGTCGAATCCCCACACCGCCACTAATTATATATACTAACTGCAAGATCACTCTGCAGTGGGGAAAAGGACAAATTTCATGATCCCTACAATAATGCAATCTCTGTCAGAATGGTTCAACTGCCTGCATTGCCGGTGAGATGATACATTCAACAACATGGTCATTCAATACTTTGACAAAGACCCATATATAAAAATCATGCTCAATAACTGAACTCTGTGTGAATAAACCCTTATATACCCACTGTCCTTGCTAACTGTTATCTTAACTTAACAAGTTATCAAAATTAATAGCATATTTGCTCCCCTTTCTTACAATGCTGCATTGTGTCCCTCTCACATCCATTGTTAGCATGTCTGTTTTTAGTCATGTACAGGGGTAAGGAATTAGGAAAAGTCTTAATTATTACTACATCAATATGGACGTCTTTCACTTTAAAATATTTCTTCATGACATAATCACATTTGACTGCATTAACTTCAGGTTCATAGTCAAAAACGTAAAAACACCAGTCAGTATTGAAACCAAACTAACTTGTAGTGGGGTCATACAACCAAACCCTGGCCCAAACACTAATAACAGTAGCTCAACTTCAAAACATAACTACCTCACTCAGTCAGTATCCATTATCCCTAGAAATAAAACAGGTATCCTACTTTTAAATCTTAATATTAGAAGCATTGACAACAAAATTCATGAGCTGCATGCCAACCTCTTTCTATACTCTGCTGACATTGTACTCACTGAAACTTGTATAAAGCCTACTACTTCCAGTAATGAAATCCTCCTACCAGGTTACAATATCATACATCAAGATAGGTTAGGTAAAAGAGGAGGAAGTGTGGCACTACTCCTTAAAAGCTACCTTTCCTTAGAATCCGTGGATAAAAAAATACCAAACTTCAACAATGCTGAAGTAGTACTTACTAAACTGAAGGTTAATCCAAAAAAACATATAAACATAGGTATCTATATATTCCACCAGGTGATAATATCCAAACATAAGAAAATTTATTGCACTGGTCCTTTAATACACTGCCTCAGGAAACAATTATCATAGGTGACTTTAATGTAGATTGATTAGACTGCAACTCCCAAAACCACAAAAAATCCGTTAATCTACATGGATTCACCCAACTCATACAGAAACCCACTATGATTAATAAACCATCCAATAAGAGATCCACTTTTGACTGGATCCTAACAAAAGACCAGCACTTCCTTCTTACTCTGGTTGTCTCCCAGACAGTCTCAGTAACCATTTCCCAACCTACCTACTTAGACAATGAACTAACCCAACAAAACAAATGATATACCAACAAATAAGAAACAAAAAAAAAACACTTTAACCTGAATGACCTCGTAAATATCCTTAAACCTTGTAACAGGGCACCACTTAAGTTACCTCCCCTGGAAGAAGCGGTAATTTTTTTTTAATGCTACCTTCCTGGCTATACTAAACACACAAGCCCCAGTTAGTACTATACATGTTAAATCCAACTATGCCCCATGGCTAAGTAAAGAAACTAGGTCACTATTAAAATCAAGGGACAAGGCATGGGAGAATTGGTGCAAAACTAAAACCCAATTTACATTTCAAACCTACCATGAAGTTAAAAATAAAGCAAAGCAACAAATTAAATAAGAAAAAATAAACTATTACTCAGAAATTCAAAATAAGCACCGCAATAACCCACAAAAATTCTGGTCAGCAACAAACAATATACTCCGACCTAGCAAAGTCTCTACTCCCCCACCACTAATAACAATGTAGACAACACCACTACACAAGTCAACAAATACTTTACATAAACTATTTTAGCTCTGTCCAACAATCAAACCCCATCTCCTATCAAAACAACATCCATGCTGACCAGTAACAAGACCACCTTCTCCCTGCAACCTGTATCAATAGTTACAATCAAAAAATTACTCAGAAAACTAAAACCCACCACAGAGGCAGTAGACAACTTACTGAATGCTGAATTCTTAAAACTAACTGCTGAGGGTATTGCCTACCCAGTGTCCATTCTTATTAATAGAACCATAGCAGAACACCATGTCCCTACCATTTGGAAAACTTCTCATATTATACCACTTCATAAAGAAGGCTCATTAACAGACCTAACTATAGCCCAATCACAATTTTATCACCACTATCTAAAATACTTGAAAAAATAGTTCACAAACAAATCACAGATTACCTCCAAACTAATAAACTACTAACCAACACTCAGCATGGTTTCCAACCATATCACAGTACTACCACAGCACTACTGTCATTTATCAATATGGTTAATCATCACATAAATAGCAGCAGCTTTGTATCCTCTATATTCCTTGATCTATCAAAAGCCTTTGATATGGTCTCACACAATAAACATCGAAATGTCCTTTCAGAGTTAAACCTATGACAAAGTATCCCTCCCTGGTTTCAGGACTACCTAACTGGGTGTCAGCAAGCAGTACATTGGCAACAAACACTATCAGCCCTTCTCCCAGTGACACTAGGAGTCTCACAAGGCTCAATATCAGGACCACTACTCTTTACAATATTTACAAATAATCTCCATACTGCTACCCCAGAAGCCTCGCTCATCCAATATGCAGATGATTTGACAGGGATATGTGCTGCTACTACCATGCAGGAACTTCAAACACTAACACAACAATCACTTCTAGCAGTAGAGCTCTGGTTAACAAACTAAAAACTAATCCTGAACCGCGAAAAAAAACTAACTCGTGATCTTCCAACACAATAAAACAATTGCACCCACTGCCACATTTAACATCATTTCATTAAATGACACCCTCATCTCCCCCTCACCTCACACCACATTACTGTGAGTTGAAATTGAATGCAACATGACATTTGGCATCCACATATCCCAAACAGTAAAGGAAGTACATAAAAAATAGGAACACTGTATAGAAACAAACACTACTTTACAACAAACACTAATGTTACCATTGCCCAATCCCATCTAACCTCTACACTGCTTTACACATCTCCCATAGCTGGAATCTTGTCACAACAAAATTGCCAGATATGCTAGAAGCTCACTATTTAGATCACATCACTGTCTAGCACTTAAAAAAACTAAACTGGCTAGAGCTCCCCCAACTCCTTCTCCGTAACCAGTTAATTATTGCACTTAAAATCTTCTATCAATCTGATAAAACTACAGCCCTTCAAATGTTACTTCAACCATACTCCAGAACCTTGTGCTCCATCGAAAAACACCTTATTAAGATCAATAAAACCAGTAACCTAGCTGGAGAATCCCTGTTTTCAAGTTACGTAAGCAAGATCTGGAATGCATTACCACATGACACTACAGCTACTTCAACCTTGTCCTTGTCCAAAGCTTGTCCTAACTTGTCCAGCAACCCTGATGATCCAAACACTCCCATCCAGTTTTTCTTTAAAATTTCTTTGACATTATTTGTCCCATTAGAGTAAGACAAAAACATTGTATTACTGTATTTCAAAATCCATTTGGTAATTGCATTGTTGCCACTTACCTCAACTGGATAGGTTAAAATTGGATTAAAACTAGATGACTGCATCATTTCAACAACCCTAGAAATTGATTCCAACAAATTAACCAGATATCCTTTCTCTAAAAATAATGATTTTAAAATTTCCACTGACAACCATTTCAAAAAAGAACTGGGCTGTCCTATACAAATGATTCTTACAGGTCCACTTCCGATGAGGTCACCCTGCAGATAGATATACATACGCACATGTATGCATACTAATAAGACATGTCTATACACACAAGTATCTTTAAGGAAGGAGACAGGCCAAATGTAACATGTTCTGTGTTGTGTGCTGCAAACAATGACTTCAAGTCATGCAGAAAATGGAGTATAAAATAACCACATGGAAACCTGCAATAAGGTTGAGCATGCATTGAAACTACCGAAGAAATACTTCTGATGGCTAGAGACCAATGTCAGGGCACTGATGCACAACATGGCATTGTGCAAAGAAATGGAGCATCAGCCGCTAGTGTACCAGACATAGAATCAGCAGAAGAGCAGCATGACGAATCAAGGAGGAGCATGCAGCAGTAGAGCCACAGCTGAGGCAGAGGTGGTAGCAATAAATTGCAATGCAAGCAAAGTGGTGGCTTCTGGTTCACAGCTAAGGGGCATGACACAGACAAGAGACTAAAACAATGCATGGAATGTCACATGCAGGCATATCTCTCAACCTTTAGACACTTAAAATCTGGAAAAGAAAAAAGGCTGGTAAAATGTATTTAATCATGAACAAAGGGCTGGACATATGATTACCATAAAATTGTCATGCCAAATAACGTATAACTCCTCCCACTTCCAGTATGATTTTGTGGGATACTACTCTTACACTAGTATAAAACACTGAGAGTAGCAAAATGAATACAAATGTAAGCATATGATCCAGGCAATTCTAACACCTTGGTTGTTTTTTTTGGAGACCAAGTATGAAAACCTCCAAAAGTAACTCAAAGAAGTAACTTAAACTATATTATAATGTATTGTATTTCTCAAGCTCTGGATTGCATTGCATAAGTGGAAAT
The DNA here is from genome assembly GCF_019279795.1 of Protopterus annectens. Classification (NCBI taxonomy): domain Eukaryota; kingdom Metazoa; phylum Chordata; order Ceratodontiformes; family Protopteridae; genus Protopterus; species Protopterus annectens. Next base: position 113,949,331 of record NC_056729.1, on the reverse strand, counting down.
TCCTTAAGATTCCAAGAGCAAGATAAGTTATTTCTTACACTTATTTCACTGAACTGCACTTCTGAAATGCTTATAATGGTGCTATACAGTTGATCTACTACATTTTGCACTGTTATAAAGCTTTTTTATTGTTTCTCTGCATTTATGTACTGCTTTATACTCTTTTAACTGTATTTTTCATTGCTAATTGCATGTTTACTCAATTACTTAACTGTAAAGTGCTTTTTCATACTGAGAGTTGTATTTTCTATTTGTGAGTGCTCTATACAAGCTTGTCTGTGCATTATTGATAATTATCTGTTTACAGTTAAAAGCATTCTCTAGAGTCTGCTCCTTGATCTGTTTAAAACTTTCATTTAGTGGCTACAGCTAGGAACTGTAATAGTGTGCATTACTATAATTGCATTTTTATTTAATTACTAAATTGTAAACTGCTTTTTCATACTGAGACTTGTATTTTCTCTTTGTGGGTGTTCTTTCTATGCTTTTTAAGTGAGGTTTCTGTGTTTTGCTCAGGTGGCATAATCTTGATAGAGGCCTGTTGTCTAGGCTGGTAGTTTGTTTGAGTTTCCTGTGTTTCTGGCAGCCATTTTCTACTGATTGTCTTCATTATTATTGAGAGTAACAAGGCCTCCTGACCTTCTGTAGTACGAGTGATTGTGTAATAGTAGGGGCTGAATAGTAATCTGATCTTCCAACTCTTCCATTCTTACTGCTATATAAACCCTGTGTCTTATAAAGGTTCTGCTTGTATGGCTCGGGCTCTGGATTGCATTGCATTAGTGGAAATTCCTTAAGATTCCAAGAGTAGGATAAGTTATTTCTTACACTCATTTCACTGAACTGCACTTCTGAAACACTTATAATTGTGCTATACAGTTTATCTACACTTTGCACTGTTATAAAGCTTTTTTATTGTTTCACTGCATTTATGTACTGTTTTATACTGTTTTAACTGTATTTTTCATTGCTAATTGCATGTTTATTGAATTACTTAACTGTAAACTGCTTTTTCATACTGAAAGTTGTATTTTCTGTTTGTGAGTGCTCTAGCCAAGCTTTTCTCTGCATTTTTGATAATTGTCTGTTTACAGTTAAAAGCATTCTCTAGAGTCTGCTGCTTGATCTGTTTAAAACTTTCATTTAGTGGCTACAGCTAGCAACTGTAATAGTGTACATTACTATAATTGCATTTCTATTTAATTACTAAATTGTAAACTGCTTTTTCATACTGAGGGTGTTCTTTCTATGCTCTTAAAGTGAGGTTTCTGTGTTCTGCTCAGGTGGCATAATCTTGATAGAGGCCTGCTGTCTAGGCTGGTAGTTTTGTTTGAGTTTCCCGTGTTTCTGGCAGCCATTTTCTGCTGATTGTCTTCATTATTATTGAGAGTAATAAGGCCTCCTGACCTTCTGTAGTATGAGTGTTTGGGTAATAGCAGGGGCTGAGTAATAATTTGATCTTTCAACTCTTCCATTCTTACTGCTATATAAACCCTGTGTCTTATAAAGGTTGTGCTTGCATTGCTCAGGCTTTGGACTGCATTGCCTAAGTGGAAATTCCTTAAGATTCCAAGAGAAGGATAATTTATTTCTTACACTTATTTCACTGAACTGCACTTCTGAAATGCTTATAATTGTGCTATACAGTTGATCTACTAAATATTGCACTGTTATAAAGCTTTTTTTTATTGTTTCACTGCATTTATGTACTGTTTTATACTGTTTTAACTGTATTTTTCATTGCTAATTGCATGTTTACTGAATTACTTAACTGTAAACTGCTTTTTCTTACTGAGGGTTGTATTTTCTGTTTGTGAGTGCTCTATCCGAGCTTTTCTGTGCATTTTTGATAATTGTCTGTTTACAGTTAAAAGCTAATTGCATGTTTACTGAATTATTTTATTTATTATTTATTTATTTATTTAAATTTGTTGACCGGGAGTGTCCGACTGGACGTAGGTCCATTTTCAGCGGAGGCCCGGAGAGAAAAGCTCCACAGTTAAAATAAACAGACAGTATATACATTAGCTTACATAGTGAATAACAATTTACATAGCAATTACTTACAACATATTTACAGATGAAGAACATAGTACATCAGTAGACAACTAGAATCTTTATCTGTGAAGTGCATACCAGACATTAACAAATGTTACAAGAAGAAGAAGTTCATGCTGTATAATAAGTACTGGCTTATGAGCATCTGAGCTTGCTATAATCAAGGTAGTTAGTGGAGTGGAAAGAAAGGTAGTGGTTGGATGGGGTGGATGATATTAGAGTGGGAGTTGCAAGGGCATAGCCAGCATGTTTTTAGTTGCACTTTTAGTAAAGTTTTGAAGTGGGTGCATGATGGTATGGAGGTAATTGTGGGTGGGAGTGAGTTCTATAATTTGGCTATGGCGCAAGAGAATAGTGCTTCACCAGCAGAGTTATTGGCTTTAGTGATCTGCAAGTGATTTTTGCTGCTGGATCTTAGTGGTCTGGTGGTGCGATAGGATTGGAGTAGATTCTGGAGGGATGGGACATTTAGTGGATGGTTTACTAGTTTGTGGGCGAGTGAGAGTTGATACCACTGAAGGAGGTAAGGGAGTTCAAGCCAGCCCAGTTCAGCAAGTGAGAGACAGTGGTGACTACGGTAGGATGCCCCTGTGGCGAATTTGGTGATTTTGTTGTAGCAGGTCTCTAGCTTGTTTAGCTCACATTGCCTTAGGTTGGTATATATTGGAGAGGCATAAAGTAGGGTGGAGATAAGGTGGGAATTTGCTATTGAAATCTTTGCTGCTTTGGTGAGAAATTGCTTATTTCTGTATAACGCTTCTAGTTTTTTGTGGACTTTTTTATAGTCATGGATATGTGAATGTCAAATTTTAGTTTATTGTCTATTTCCACTCCTAGCAATTTGGTGTGTTCATTTGGGTATATAGTGGTGTTGTCTTTTGCCGTTATGTTAAAGTGAGAGTTGTTTTGAGTATGTTTGGTGGGTTGGAAGATGAGTAGTTTAGTTTTGTTTGGGTTGAGTATTAATTGGGCATCTGATAACCATGTTCCAACAGAGGAAAAGGCTTTCTGTGTGACTTTTTGCAGTTTTGGTAGGGACTGGGCTGAGCAGATGATGGTCGAGTCATCTGCGTATTGTATGAGTGTGCCATGTTTGGTGGCAGAGGCTAGATTATTGGTGTAAACAGATAAGAGTAGGGGTCCAAGGATGGATCCTTGGGGAACCCCTATGGAGACAGGTAGTTGGGGAGATATGTCATTCTGCCATGCAACGGATTGTTGGCGGTCAGACAGGTAACTCTGAAACCAGTTGGTGACCGATTGTGAGAAGGATAGGTTATTGAGGACAGAGATAAGTTGTTTGTGTGGGACCATGCCAAATGCTTTAGATAGGTCTAGGAAAGTAGCAGAAGAGATTACTTAACTGTAAACTGCTTTTTCATACTGAGAGTTGTATTTTCTGTTTGTGAGTGCTCTACCCAACCTTTTCTGTGCATTTTTGATAATTGTCTGTTTACAGTTAAAAGCATTCTCTAGAGTTTGCCCCTTGATCTGTTTAAAACTTTCATTTAGTGGCTACAGCTAGGAACTGTAATTTTTCGCAACCCGCCCTCCCTAGTGTTGTGTGTTCTTATACTTGGTGGCTTTGCAGTTGCCTGCCCATACTGCATATTTGATATGTGACACTCCTCCCAGTCTAGTGTCATTAGTTCACTCAATCTAATAGACATTTGTTTAGGCCAACTCACTAAGATTCTTAACGTTGAATTAACTTCTGTTCCAGCTTTCTTCACTTCCACTTTTACAACAATTCTAAGCTTGCTTCCTCCCTTTCCTGTGGCAGGTCTTGTCCAGATACAGATTTGCTGTGTCCAGGACTGTTTGTCAGATCCTAAGCCCCCCCCCCCACTTAACTGGGGTTAAACTATTCTTGGCGCCATAAAGTCTGTTCTTCAAAATTTCCCTTGCAACTAGCCAGCTTTTTAGTTTTAGTGCTCAAATCTGTTTCTTTGAGCTCAGCAGTTGTTCAGAACTCATTGTAAGCACTAAATATAGTTACAAATTACTACAGCACTCAACTTTCTTCACTTGTCTAGAGGAAAACAGTTTTTAGTACTTAATAAATAAGCACCTATTCAGGCATGTCTAAAGGTCAGCTCCCGGTGTTTTCTCCTGTCTACCTGATGAATCTGGGCATCTTGGGACAATGCAGCAATTGCCTCATGTACACAGACAACCGTCTCCTCCTACCACCCAACACTACAACCTGTGAGAGATGCACTTATATAGCCAAACTGGAAGCAAAGCTCTCTTCACCAAAGACTGGCCTAGACAGTCAAGAGGAGAAGGTAAACACTTGCACTGCACCACACTCATCACATAGTCCCTCAAAACTTACACCACCAAAACACACACACAGAAGCACAAAACACACACCTACATTCACGGAGGCTCTCAGTACAAATCTGCCCAAACAACAGAGACCTCCAAAGCAGAAATGCAAGCAACCTCTACCCCCCAACACAACCCAAATGACACATAGCCCACATACTCAGTGTGCCACTCAACTACAGCCCATAAGGCGTAACATAACCAACATTCTAGTCATAGGTGACTCTAAAGTCAGGCACACTGATGTTCCACTCACCAGGCTAAACAAGGAAAATGTTACTGTCAGCTGCCTGTCAGGTGCCAGGATCCGCCACATAATGCATGCACTCAGATCACTCCACAATAAGTGCAAATATGACTCTGTCATTGTCCATGTTGGTGTGAATGACCTGAGACGTACCTCCCTGGACTACATGAAAAGAGGCAATGGAGGAGCTCTCCGATCTTGTAGCCCAGGCAGGTATGACCCTAGCCCTGAGTAGCATCCTGCCATCACCAGACTGATACCACAGTATAAGGACAAAATGATTGACTTTAACAATTGGCTAAGTTTCTGGTGTCATTCTAAGGGAATCCAGTATCTGTCTGCCTGGGATGACATGATCGACAGACCACACTGCTTTGCCAGAGATGGTCTGCACCTGTCACCCTTGGGATTCCAGATACTGGCAAAGGCTCTTGCCACCCCTATAGTGCCTTTTTTAGGCAAGGTTTAAATGACAAGTTCACCACCATAACAGGTACAAGCAAGCAAAATTTGAGGGTAATGCTACTCAATGCTAGAAGTCTAAACCTTAAAATGCACTCACTCGAGGCACTGCTTAAAATGGAGAACATTGACATCAGTGCAGTGACAGAGACCTGGTTCAAAGCTCCAGACAGCACCCCTGCATTACCAGGCTATAAGTTATACCACACCTTTCGGCCAGCAAACCCGGACCGAAACACTAAAGGTGGAAGCGTGTCAATATTTATTAAGGATATCCACACCTCCAAGCTAGTTGCTCTGCATAATGCATCCGAGATTATCCAAGTTCAACTAACTCTGGGCAAAACTGCAATTCAGATTGTAGCTTGCTACAGACCCCCCACCATGCCCCAGGATTCCTACTCCTCTTTTTTTGATACACTGGAAATTATTAAGGTACAACCCAACACTCTAATAATGGGTGATTGCAACTACCCTACCATTAACTGGGAAAACTCCTCATGTACCAACTGTTTTGCTCAATGTTTTCTGGAAATCATCAATTCCAATGCCATGGATCAACTTATCCACACCCCCACCAGGGGCAGCAATATCATAGACCTGGTAATCACCAACATAGGTGACCGGTGTTCCACACCATAGGTCAGCTCCTCTTTGGACAGATCTGAGGCATTCAACACCCTAGACATCCACATCCCGCTCCGACCTCCCATTAGGAAAACAATCGTAAAGAATTTCTCCAAAACCAACTTCACGCTTCTTAAGACAGAAGTGGCAAACTTCACGACACCCATGCAGATGGACAATAGAGGTAAGACTGCTAAATCCTACACAAATGCACATTATAAGCACTTACACGAGTGCATGAATCATGCTATCCCTAACAGAGCCAAGATGCTATCCTCCAAAAAAAAGGAAGCCAATCTGGTGGTCTTCTACCATAAACAAACTCTACAACAGAAGAAAGAAACTGTTGCAAAAAAAAGAGTAAAATCCCACGATTGGAGGAACTCCCTGGTCGGCCTCAGTAAGAAGTTGAAATCCCTCATAAAATCCTCCAAAAGCTAGTTATGAAAACAAAATTGTCACTGATTCTAAAGACAACCACAAAGCACTCTATAGCTATGTCAAGAATCTCAATGGCAACACTCAAATCTGCTCTGTGTTACAGCACAATGACAATAAATATACAGAACCAACTAAATATTGCCAACATCCTGGCAGATAGGTTCAGTGCTAACTTTACCCCTCTCTCACCCCCTAAAGGGCCCATCTTTATACCGGAAGAATGCAAAGCTCCTGTAATCAAAGCTACACAGGTAAAAACCTCACTCTCCAAAGCCAAGAACACAGCATCCATGGGACCTGACAACATCCCAGGCTGCCTTCTACACAAACTACAGAATGAACTGGCACCCCACCTAAGTACCATGTTCAATCATAGCCTCACCTCAGGCTTTGTGCCCATTGGATGGTGCACCACAACAGTTATACCACTCCACAAAGGGGGGGGGGGCACAACAGACCCTGGGAACTACTGCCCCATTAGCCTGACAAGCCTGGTCTGCAAGGCCATGGAACATATCATCATGGAACTCATAAACAAAGACACTGGAGATCTCCAAACTCTGGACCCCACACAGTTTGGGTTTGTAAAAGGAAGATTATGTCTCCTAAACCTGATAGACTTCTTTGAAGTAGTCACCAAAGCCATAGATGAGGGTAAGGTGGTTCACACAGCTTATCTGGATCTCGCTAAGGCGTTCAACACCATCCCCCACTCTGGAATTATAGATAAACTCACTAATCTAGGTATAAATCCTATGTCACAAGATGGGTTACCAACTGGCTTACTGACAGAACTCACACTGTGAAAGTAGCAGACTCCAAATCAGACTTCAGACTAGTGACAAATGGAGTACCACAGGGTTCAGTCCTGGGTACTCTCCTGTTTGGTATCTACTTCTCTGAAGTACAGGCTAACAAAGAAGGTCTTTGGCTAACTAAATTCGCAGATGACTGCAAACAAGGAGCCATAATCGAAATTCCTAATGATGTGGACATCCTTCAAAAGGACCTCACTGAGACAGATGCCTGGTGTCAAAAACATGGTCTCAAGCTCAATGCCAAAAAGTGCATTGTCATCCCCTTTGGTAAAAACTCTGTACCCATGAATTACCACATAGGCGGTAGTCTATTTAACACCAAAGGTGTGATAAGAGACCTTGGGACACAGTTGGACAGTAGTCTCTCCTTTGATAATCGCCACAGTGGTCAGGATATCCTTCTACGTGGCACATCTCATCACAAAAGGTTTCTCATCCAGGAAAAAAAGAGGTCATTGTTCCCCTCTACTCATCGCTCATTAGACCCATTCTAGAGTACAACGCCTGTTTTGGTATGTACCTCACAAGACATCTACAACAACTGGAAAGGTCGCAAAAATACCTCACAAAGAGCATTACTAGCCTCAAAGAGATGCCTTATGCAGACCATCTCAAAAAACTCCAGCTTTACTCCATCGCATATCACCTACTCAAAGGGGATCTCTGCCTAACATACAAAGCTATGTCAAACCCAGAGCTGTTGGACATGCTCCACTTAAAGAAATCCCAATCCCTCTGAGCTACACGCTCTAGGGACCTAAATCTTGTCACCACAATAAACAGAACATGCTGGAGGGATAGATTCCTGTCCCAGAGACTTCCCTTACTCTGGAACAGACTACCTATCTATGTCAAACAGAGCTCCTCATTAGCACTCTTCAAGAAAAATCTTAATGATTGGATGGGTAATAGGAAATTCACACTGGGGATCACTTCTGTGGTTCTGCTTGACAGGGGCACAAGAAAATAATTTTCTTGGGTGGCGAAAGCCAGGGCACCTTTTTGGCTAGGCTTGTATAGGCCCTAGGGCCAATAGCCTAGTACCTACCTATGAACCTATGAACCTAGGTGACACAGAAAACATACTAAAAATGGCACAGAACAGCAATACAAACATTATCAAAAATGCCAAACTATGAGGTTCAGGAGAGATTCCTAAAATTAAGCAAAAAAACAACACAAAAGGAAAACTGCACACCGTAAAATTCTGTAACAAAGCATATATGAAGTACCTGATGAATACTGAACATGTACAAGGTAAGGCTCATGATAGAAATAAGAATGAGGAGCAATGGACTTGACAGTAACTATATATGAAATATGTTTAGCAGGCAGTACACTGACAACAGAAATTAAACTGAAGTGCAAGCTAAGACATAGAATCAATCAATATTCATAAAGACAGTGCTAGTTTGTTTCAGATATGAGTAAAAGCTTACTTCCCTGTAACGTTAGTCAGTTTAAGAATGCATGCAAAGTTAAATCTATTACAGCTAGTAAGCAGAAACCTTTAAAAGTAATCTACTCTCTTTCAGGATTTTACACCTGGCAGCTTAAAATAATCCAGAAGCTATTTATTATAATGTATTAACAATTACTCATTTTATCTAGTATCAACTTTTTTATGCCAGGAATAAATTGCCTTACATATTGTACAGAAAAAAACTGCTAAGCTGTTACATCAAGGTAGGTATCAACATATGCATATTTTATCTTTCTGTCTCTTTTTGTGTGAAATATTATCAATTAACTTTTTTCTAAAATTATGTGCAATAAATTGATTGGTTTGGAATAAAGCCATAGCTGAAAAATGCTTTTTACCAGACAAAGGTGTCTATAGCCTGCATGCAAGGTACGTACACACACACACACACACATACACACACACAGACACACACACACACACACACACACACACACACACACACACACACACACACACACACACACACACGCACACACACACACACAAAAATATATATACACATACAATTTTCACATCTCAGATTAGTCCACGTACCCCCACATACTTTTCAATATCAAAGCAAGAATATTGGACAAAGCCAAAAGTAATGGGGGAACAAAAGCCAAAAATCAGGGACAAATTTTAAATAAACTTAAAAAGTTGATACAATAACAAACTTTGCATTGGTGTGCATTTTCTGAATTATGTCCATCATAATTTAGTGACTAGAATTCTCAGTGAACTGTCAGAAAACCACACATTTTATGAGGGACACACTAAAAATGTGAAGGAAATATCTGAATATTCTGCGAGAGTCTGGACTGTTGAGAGGTATGCCTACACCAGATGTGCCTTACAAAGTCCCTCCACCCCACCCACATACGCTTTGCCTCAACACGGAATTCATGGCTGCACTGACTCTAAAGGTCAATTAGACTTCAGTGTAAACAGTGCAAATAAAATATTACTATTGTTACTTACTTCTTGCTATGCAGTTGTTGGATGTCAGCATAGTCCACATCTCTTAAATATAATGATTTACATATGTTTTCCAAAGTATAAACAAAAGGAATATAACATTTCAAAGCTAAACCATAAAGACAACACAGTAAGTGGAAAAAAAAAAACATTTTGCACTACCAGATTTTTTATTTACTAGTATAGAATACCTGGTCTTAGTCAATCATTATCAGCAGTCCACCACTGGCGCAACCAGCAGAACTATTACTGGACAGCTGACCTTTAAGTTCCAAAAATGCTATAGCAATCAGCATCATAACTTGATTTCTGGAGGCATGCAAGGGAAGAAAAATAAACAAGCAATTTTAGAAGAAAAGGAGTTGATTTTTAAACAATAGTTTTTAAAAACGAAGATCATAAACATACCTTTCTTTAATGTATTCCAACATTCATCTCTAAAAATCAGGTAAGCATCGTTAAGTTGGAAATCTACGATAGATACTGAATTTTGGTTACGGTTCATAGGTTAGTACTAGGCTAACTGCCCTTGCAAGCCATTGTAAGCGTAGACAATTATCCCTTGTGAGACTCAAGCCCTGCATCTTGTGTTTCTAAGGCAAACACCTTAACCATTAGGCCACCCTCCCAAGAATTCATAGAATGCCAAGCTGAGAGGCATGTATCCAGGTTCATCAGAGCAATGCATGGCCTGGTTATATTTTAATTGACACATCACTATGTCCAGAAATGCTAAGTAGTGAGAAGGTCATGATCATCATCTTTCTCCTAGGTGAATAAAAAATTGTGACAGGTGACTGAAGTGCTATTATTTAAGATAGGGTCATGGGTAGTGAACACAGTATCCCATGCTTTGGGAGGTTGTGGAGAGTCAAGGATCACATCTTTCAATGGTGGGGTTGAGCTGCCACAAAGTGACTATTGGCAGTGTCTTTTGTGTAATCATACATCATCAGGGCTCAGTGGAACTCATGACAGGTGTAGAACTTCAGGACCACGCATATTCACCCAGATGAGACAATTCAGGTGTTGAGCTGAGGAACATTACTGCTACTGACCAAGATGATGCGCATGACTTGAAGATGGCAGGCTACACAAGCATCAGTTATGCAGTCTCACAAATAATCTGTATAGTCTGGAAGATATTGTTTTCACTTCAGATGACTATTTGCTATCACTGTTGTATCTTCCTCATTCATTAATTCTACTAGGCATTCATTCCTGCATGCCCCTGGACTTACTCTGACCAATGCTTGGTTTCAGTGAAGCAATCAAGGCATCCTAGTGCAGTATCATATTGCTGCCATGAGTATTTTACTTTTATTTTTACTTTATGCCTTACTCCAGTTCCCCACTGCACCCACTTGTACCTTCAGGTGGGTGAACATGCACTGGGGAAGTGCAGGATAGCATTGCTCCACCATAGAGTCTAAGTCAATGCCCTCCATCTATCCCCATGTCAGGCCATTCCCTTTTATATGTATTCAATCTATATAAGTAATCTAATACAAGGATTATGTGGGCATATGCCCTCCTTTCCCTGCCACATCTCAGATCCTCAAGCCATTAATCTAACCTGGGCCACCTAGACCATAGTTAGTGCTTTAAGCCTTTATTCTACAGCAGCACTACCAGTGTAGAAGATTAATGCTTGAGCAGCTTGCATCCAGCCCGTTCAATGGCCATAGAGTGCACGGCATGTCAAGGCAGAACAGATGGGGCTGCAGTATGCTACCTATGGAGACACTCATGGAGCAACCTCAGGAGCACTGTGTGCAGTGTGCCACCTATGGAGCAATTTCAGGTGCACTGTGTGCAGTGTGCCACCTATGGAGCAACCTCAGGAGCACTGTGTGCAGTGTGCCACCTATGGAGCAACCTCAGGAGCACTGTGTGCAGTGTGCCACCTATGGAGCAACCTCAGGTGCACTGTGTGCAGTGTGCCTCTTATGGAGCAACCTCAGGTGTACTGTGCTCTGCTATCCCTATATTCTATGACATTGAAGAGTTATTGCACCCTATCCTAGAAGCTAAGGAGCACAATCAACTCCACAAAGCTATGAGTAGCAGTGGGATAGCAACTGCAGTGAAAACTCTAAATGCAATACACAATGGGTTTCATTACTAGAAAAAGCAAGAGGGTCAGCTTTTGCCACAATGCAGGTTAAACTTGTTTAAAATTCAAGTCCTTAAATAATGCATCCCGTAGGAGTTATTATTATATCCAAGAGTTACTGTTATATCCAAGAAATGCATTTTTATGACTGAACAAAAAAGGTTTGGACATTTTTTTTTATTTTTTGTTTAAGTTTGATGAATGGGAAAGTCCACTGGGCCAAAAAAAGCCCGTTTTCAGTGGAGGCCTGGGGAGAAAAGCTCCACAATAATTGCAAGTTACATTTCACATGTTACAAAAGGACATAGTTCAAACAGCTAATTAAACATTTACAGATAAGCTCCATGAAATTTGCAATTGGCTTGTCACAATGTTACAAAAATGAAAGACATACAGAAATGTCAACATTTACAAAAAGTGAATATATAGTTAGTTATAAACTGAATTGTAGGTTTAACATTTCAAAATATATAGCTACTAGCCATTAGTTGGTTAGGAAAATATTAAGCATGGAGAGAGTAATAGTATATTTGAGACTGGAGAGTATAGTGCAATAGATATTAGAGAGAAAATTAGTTTTTGGTAGGGGAGGGATTGTTTTGGGTGGGATGAAGTAATAGTAGAGGTAGTTGGATGAGTCAGTGTAACGTGGAATGGGGGGGGGGGCTTAAGTTGGAGCATGGCAAGGGCAGTCCCATTTGTTAGAAAGATGAGAGAGTAGCTGAGATTTGAAATTTGTATGGTTAGGTATGTTGCGTAGGTGTGTGGGCAGAGAGTTCCACTGTTTAGCTGAGGAGTGGGACAGCAGTAGATGGCCAGGAGGTCATACAAGTTTGTGGACCTGAAGGAGATTTTGGTTTTTGGATCTGCATGAGTGATTGGGAATGTAAGTTTTTAAGGAAGTAACGAGAGCTGGGCAGTTGGCAGTTTTAAAGATGAGCTTGTGGGCAATGGTGAGTTGTAGGTAACTGAGGTAGTTGGGTAGTTCAAGCCAGTTGAGGGTGAGGAGGGAGTGACAGTGGTGGGATGAGTTTTTTGAATTGGTTGCAAATTTGGAGATCTTGTGGTAGCAGGATTCAAGTTTGGACCAAAGGCCAAGATGAAGATTGGTGAACAGAGGGGCACCATACATAAAAGAGAGGAGTAGGAAGGTGGATGCAAGAGTTTAATGAGTAGAGGGGCTTAGGAAGTGGTTGTGCCTATAGAGGAGACCTAACTTTTGGTGGGTTTTCTTGATTACGGAGCGGATGTGGGTGTCAAATTTTAGTTCTTCGTCAATAATGATGCCAAGAAGCTTGGTGTTGGGAACAGTTTTTAAGGAGCATGTTATTTTGGCTCAGTATGGTGAATATGGATTTGTCAATGGAGTTTTTGGTAAGGGAAAAAAACATTAGTTTGGTTTTATTTGTATTTAGTGCCAGATGATTAGACTGCATCCAGGTTTCTGTTTTGGAGAAGGCTAGTTGGGTTTTTGCTAGGAGCTCAGAGGGGAAGATGGCTGAGCAGATGATTGTTGAGTCATCTGCATATTGGATGATAGATGAGTCTGGGATGGATTGGTGAAAGTTGTTAATGAATAGGTTGAAGATTAGAGGGCCAAGAACCTTGTGGGACACCTGCGGGTGTGGGAAGGAAGGGGGAGGTTGAAGTTTTCCATTGGACAGCTTGTCGGTGGTTGGACAAGTAGCTGGAAAACCAGATGATGGTGGTGGGAGAGAGGTGTAGGGTGGAGAGTTGGGATATAAATAGGGTGTGTGAGATGGTGTCAAAGGCCTTTGACAGATCTAGGAATAGTGTGGACATGAGCTTGCCTGAGTTGCATTCGAGGTTTATGGTTTCATGAAAGGAAAGAAGGGCAGTCATGGTGCTGTGGCCAGGGTGGAAGCTGTATTGGGTAGGGGAGAGGAGATTGTTTAATGTTAGGTGTGCTATGAGTTGTGCTTGTATTATTTTCTCTATTATTTTAGAAAGAGGGGAAAGGATGGCAATAGGCTAGAAGTTGGTGTATTTTTGCCACCTTTGTGGAGGGGGATGATGTAAGCATGGCGCCAGATAGAAGGGATGTATGATTCTTGTATGGATCTATTTATAAGAATAGAAATAGAATAGGCAATGCTGTCTGCAGATTGTTTGAGGAAGGTGGGAGGAAGGTTGTCAGGAGCATTGCGACAGAATTTGAGTTTGAAGAGAAGTCTTTTTATAGTGCTTGTGAGGATGGGCTTGAGGCAGAAGGATGTGGAGGGAAGTTGATGATTGGGGTGGTGGTTGAGACAGGAGGGGGTGATGGTGGAGGAGGGGGGTGGGAAGGAGGCTGGTAGTATAGCTATGCAGTCTATGAAGAATGAGTTGAACTGGCTGGCTGCTTCAAGGTTGGAGAGGTTGGGGTCCTGGCAGGGGTGTTCTTTGTTGCCAGGATGCAGCATGGATGAGATGGAGTCCCAGACTTTTTTAGGATTTGTTGAGTGCAAGGACTGGAGTTTGGAGTAGTGGGCTTTGCAGTCCTTAATTATTAGTTTTTTTGCAAAGTTTTGTAGTTGCTTATACACTAGGAGGGTGTTAGGGTTTTTATGTTTTTGATAGTGTTTCCATTTTTTGTCCCTTTGCTGCAAGGCTAGTTTAGTATCTTTTGATAACCATGTGCAGGGATTGGTTTTGATGCGTTTGGTTCAAGGGGGGGGGGGGCTTGCTGATTGAGAAGGGTTAGGAATGCGTGGTTAAAGTAGGAAACAGCATTATCTAGAGGAAGGGTTTTAGAGGGGACCAGTCAGTACGCTTTAAGCATTTGGAGAAAGTTAGAGGGTTGAAAGAGGAGAGGTTCGGGTTTGGATGTAGTGGTGCTGTTTATGCAATAGAGATGGGAGATGGTCTGTGAAGGCTGGTAAATGATCACTGAGAGGATCAGGTAATGTTCCGGGTTTGGTGATAAGATTTGGGTGAGTTGTTAGGATCCAGTCAATGATGATACCAGAGGTGCCATCTTTATTTGGTCTGGCTGGAGATTGTATTAGTTGGGAGAAGTTATACAGGTTGATTGTGTGGGATGGGGCTTCAGAGTTAATAGTATTCCAGTTGATGTTGGTATCACCGAGTATATAGGTTTCATTTTTTATATTGGAGGAGAACCAGGACAGGATGTTTCCAAGTGTTTTGATATTAACACCAGGGGGATTATAGAGGGCAGGGATAGATATGGACTTGTGGTTGTTTATTTTTAGTAAACCTATTATAATTTCAGCATTGGCAAAGGTTGGTATTTTATTGGAGTAGGGAGTTAATGGTATGGGAGGTGGGGTAGATTATTGCTACTCCACCTCCTTTTTTGTGGGCTCTGTCATTGTGAATGATTTGGAAACCTGGTGGTAGGATTTTGCTATCTTTTATATAGGTTTTCAACCAGGTTTCAGAAATGGGTGTAATGTCGGGGTGGTTATGAGACAGCCAGGCATGGAGGGTAGGGATATTGTTTTTTAGGCTTTGTGCATTAAGTGTTGTGAGGCAAAAGGACTTTGATTTCGTGGGTTGAGTGGAGGGTTTGGTGAGACTGATGTTAGAGATGGGTCCAGGGTTGGGGTAGATGTCGCCGGCTAGTGAGAGAGAGAGATGTGGTGGAGTAGAAGAGTGAGGCAGTGTGTTGGGCAAGGGTAGCTTGGGTTGTGTGAAAGTAGTGATTTTCTAGTACCACATTTAAGAGGGGAGTACAGGGAGGGTTGGAGTGGGAGCAGTTTTGGTTTGAAAAAATAGATTGGGTTAGAGGTAAAGAGTTCATGTGAGATGGATGAGTAGGATGGGAAGTGAAGTTGATGGTAAGATATAGTGGAGTGTGTGTGAGAGTTATGACAAGGGTTGGGAAAAAGTGTGAGATAGGTAAGAGAAGAGAGAGAGATTAATAGCCATGCTATCCAAAGCCTTCCTGGTATTGATAGCAGAGTGACTGTCAGTATTTTTTCCTTCAGGCTTGTGAGGGTGGGGTTTGGGTAATAGTTAAGGCCTTTATCTCCCAGGTACAGTACAGGGTTTAATTCTGACCTATAGTTATTGCCTAGGTTTGTAATAGTCTGCAGACTGATAGCTAAGTATTTATCTATGAACCTCATCAATTTGTAACTTGCCCCTTACAGTCCAAAAGCTGTCTTAAAGTAATACAAACAGCTAGATTAGAATGGACAAGGTTCCCTGAAGGATGCAGCATACTCCCAATTACAGCCTCACACAGATATATCTTACAACGTAAGTTTAGAAGGGAGTGGATCAATACTTTGAGGGTTTTGTAAGCACCAAGATTTAGTTTCTTAATTTAAGGCTTTCATGGTTCTGGTTATGGACTGTGGGCATTTAAAGGTCTGAGGTTACAATTTTACAAGATAAGTGTCTTTGCCTGCAGCTGAAGTAGCTTACAAAGGTCAGCAAATAGACCATCTGGCCAAGGCGCCTTACCTGTCTTTAGAAAATGAATCTTCCACTCTCTTTCTTCTTAAGTATTTTAAATTTCTAGAGTTTCTAGTTCAAGAGACATATAATAAATGAGTGAATCTACAATAACACAATAAAATATAGAGTAAAATCACAGACGATGTAGTAAAACTCAAGCCGAAGCAAAAGAAAACTGGATAATGCTGATAAAACAAACTGTTTATTGCAGAACAAAGTTTTCATGTAAAAAGCCCTTCATCAGTGTATAACAGAAGAAAAAACAGTTCACTTAAATATTAATCACACACAGCCCAGAAATTAATCAATTCACAACCAATTAAAACCTTAAAGTAAAACACAGCTATTGCAATGCAAGCACATCTATTTGTGCTTTAATATGTGTTTCAGTGACAGTCTGATTAATACCTGGTAAAATATCAGCATTCATTCTTAAAATCCACACATATTCCTTAATTTCTAACTTATTCTTAGCCTCACCTTTTCTTATGCTTACAATCACCTTATCTATCACCATGAAAATAAATATATGGCCATTGCTAAACTCCTTTGTATGTTTGGCTAATGAATTAGTAGTAATCTTTCTTCATGTATCTGACCTATGTTCAATGATCCTTTTTCTAAGGTGTCTAGTAGACTTGCCTATATAAAAAGCTGTACATAATTTACAAGTGGCAAGATAGACTATATGCATGCTCTTGCATGTAGCAAAACAATTAAACTTGTATACCTTTCTACTTACTGGATGGACAAAATATTATTCTTATTTATGACATCACAACAACAACAGTTATGGCAAGGTACAGTTTCAATCATATTAACATTTAATTTTTCTTTAATACACATATATTTATAGCATAGATTTTGTTTCAAGCTAGCTGAATTCCTATATGAAAAACTAGGTGTTTTACTAATAATGAAGTGTAGTTCTGTAAGAAATATTAGAATACACCAATTATTGCTAATAATTTTTCTTATGTCAGATGTATTTCTGTTGAAAGTTGTAACATAACGTATCTTATCTTCACTCCTATTGGATATATGTATGTCATTTGTTTGTTCAGTGTTTCCTATATAGAAATAAGGTCTAGCTGTAGATGTTCTTAACTGTAATATATCATTAATCTCCCCATATAGACATGCTGCATCACAGTCTCTTTCTACAAAAACATTTTTTAGCTCACTGGCTTGTTGTAAATATAAAGATGTAGATGTATTTAATCTGCTTATTCTTAAAAATTGTCCCCTAGTGATACCTTAAATACATGCGGAGCATGCATACTAGTATGATGCAGAAATTTGTTTCTACTTACAGGGTTTTAAAAACAGTAGTCTCAATGTTGGTACCATTATATTTAATGCTAACATCAAGAAAGTTAATATTCGAAGTAGAACAAGTCATTCTGAACTTCAAAAAACTAGTGCTAGTGTTTACGTATTCCAAGAAGAATCTAGTTCAGTCTTTGCACCATGCCATAAAAGGAAAATGTCATCAACAAAACATTTAAAACATGATAAATTCTTAGAGTAATCAACGGGTCCATCATATATAAATTCACACTCCCACTTATCCAATAGTAGGTTGGTATAAGTGTTAGCTACAGGTGTGCCCATTGCCACTCCTGACATTTGATGAAAAATGTTGGTATTAAACACAAAATAATTTTTCTCTAAAACAATTTCTAATAGCTCACATGTTGTTTTGATTTGTCTGTCAGAATTATCACCATGTCTAACTAATAATTCCCTTATTGCATCAATACCATATCTATGAGGTATAACTGTAAATAATGACTGAATATTTACCACTACCATCCAAAACTCACTGTATTGATTCCTAGTAAACAAATCTATCAAACATGATAAAAAATCAGCTGTGTCTTTTATGTAACTACGCACATGCTTCAAATATACTGATAAGTTATATTGTAAGTATATGGACAGTGGCTCAATTATCCAATCCCACCCTGAGATAATGGGACTCATGGGGGGTCATCCACATTTTTGTGGACTTTTTGAAGACCATATAAAATGGGAATTTTAGCAGCAGGGACAGTAAAAACATTAAACAAGTCAATATTTATGTCATTCATTGCCTGTAGGTCAAAGATGGCAATATTAATACGTGAGATACAGTCATTCACATCACTACTATTAACAATTCTAAAGGCACTAGCATCAGATAGGACCCTATTCATCTTTTCAATATAATCAGTTTTGTCTACTATAACAATGGCACCCCCTTTACAGCTTCTTTAATGATATATTGATTTTTACATAATCTATCTAATGCATCACGTTCAACTGATGTTAAATTAAAAAACTTTGTAAAACGGCCACTTTCATACAATTTTCTAATTTGCAATTCACATAAATTATAAAAGGCAACAATAACAGGGTGACTGTTAGATATAAATGTGCTTCTGTGTTTAAAAGAATCAGCATTTAAAGACATATTTTGCTTAAAAATCAACTTTAAGTCCAAGCTTCTTGTAGGAAGTTTTAAATCTATCAGCAAATTGCTTAGGCCTTCTAACGTTGCAGGAATAAATTTGAGACATTTATTAAACAAAGATAAGTTTCCTGGAGTTAATTCAAGCCCAGATGAGTTAACAATGTTTAGCTGGCTTACAGTACCTTCATTTAATGTCGTTTGTTTGAATTGGAGAAGCTCCTGCTCCTACCCCAATTTCTCTGTAGTGAGCGACCTCTGAAGCATTCCCGCTTCCTCACAGCTACCTCCTCTGGTAATTTTAGTCGCAATTAAATGTTAATTATGACTCAAACTGTACCTTGCCATAACTGTTGTTGTTATGACATCATAAATAAGAATAATATTTTTGTCCATCCAGTAAGTAGAAAGGTATACAAGTTTAATTGTCTTGCTACATGTAATAGTACCCATATAGTCTGTCTTGCCACTAGTAAATTATGTACAGATTTTTATATAGGCAAGTCCACTAGAAGCCTTAGAGATAGGATCACTGAACACAAGTCAGACACACGAATAAAGATTACTACTAATTCATTAGCCAAATATACAAATGAATTTGGCAATGGCCATATATTTATTTTCATGGTGACAGATAAGGTTATTGTAAGCGTAAGAAAAGGTGATGCTAATAATAAGTTAGAAATTAAGCAATATGAGTGGATTTTAAGAATGAATGCTGATATTTTACTAGGTATTAATCAGACTGCATCACTGAAACTCATATTAAAGCACAAACATTTGTGCTTGCAATAGCTGTGTTTTACTTTAAGGTTTTAATTGGTTGTGAATTGATTAATGTTTGGACTGTGTGTGATTAGTCTTTAACTGAACTGTTTTTTCTTCTGTTATACACTGATGAAAGTTTTTTTACCTGAAAGCTTTGTTCTGCAATAAACCATTTGTTTTAAACAGAATTATCCAGATTTCTTTTGCTTCTGCTTAAATCTACAACAAAACAGAAGCCTATATTCTGTACTTCTTAATTTTGAATAGAATCCAAATCATTTTAAAGATGATTATCAAATTCCTGCAGAATCCCACTGGATGAGGATACCTTTCTCATCTGGACCATACCTAGTGGCTTCAGCTAAAATGCCCTCAGAACTCCCTAGTTTAGCTTACGTAGGGAGTCTGAGCAGCAACGTAGCTTTTCGGCATGGACCTCTAACATCATTAGAATGTTGATGTCTGCTAATTTCTGACCCTTGCGTATCAGATTTGCTGTAACCGATATATAATCTTCATTTTGTGATCATTCAGAAAAAGTTAGGTTGTAAAGGAGATCTAAAAAGCATTTTCTGTGTGTCATTCATGCCTCACCCGTTGAAACCATTCATGCAAATTGGGATAAACACAACAATTGTGTTTATCTCTTCTAAGAGCTAGGGGCAAGATCTTTCTTTGCATTTGTCTCTCCAAATTCTCAAATCTCATCTAACGTATTTTGAAAGTACAGACTTTTTTTTCATACACCTTTATTGAATTATCACTTGTGATATAGGCAAATTTCCATTCATATAAAACTGATCAAACTATATTAACATAACATTATACATCATATATATTGCTATAGATCATATAATCTAAGCAATATTATATGAATTATTCAATTCTTTCCTTTTTTAAAACAAGAAACATCTTTAGTAAACCATCACTTACTACATAGGCAATCA
This sequence comes from Protopterus annectens, assembly GCF_019279795.1. Classification (NCBI taxonomy): domain Eukaryota; kingdom Metazoa; phylum Chordata; order Ceratodontiformes; family Protopteridae; genus Protopterus; species Protopterus annectens. The sequence goes on along the minus strand of NC_056729.1, from coordinate 113,929,193 downwards.
TACTTTTATATAAATGAAAACAAACCACACCGACACAATCCTAGTTGCAAGCATTTTATATCACAAACCATACTGACACACTCCCAACTGCAAACATTATACATCACTTATAATCATCTCAATCATTTTCAGTCAAACATTACATAGCTCATTTAAGTCCTGCCACATTTTAGAACTCATTCCTCCCTTGTATGTGTATTGCTCCCACAATTCCCATTTTTTTCCTATGTAGTTTGTTCCTACCTTTTTCTAAAGACCTCAATTCCAGTTGTTTATCCCTGTTACTATATTCACTACTTCCAGTATAGTTGATTTAGGTTTTGATTTGAATTTTCTAGCAATTGCTTTTTTGGCAGCCACCATTATTAGACACAGCAAGGCCTTACCATGTTTATGCAATTCTGATTCTGTATCATAGCTCAGAAAAATCATCTCCCTTGTCAGACCAATCTGCCCACCCAGCATCTCTGACAATGCATCCCATAGAGAATCCTTAAAGTCCATCAACTCACTGCACTCCCAGAAAATCTGTCCTCAGTTAACTCTTTCTTCCCCTTCACACCTCTAACATTTACTGTCTGCCTGAGGAAAAATACTCTGGATTCTACTTGGGGTATAAAAATATCTATGTAAACATCTCGAGGCAAAAATCTTCTATATTTTGTTGCATATTTGGGAGACATACATATATCCTCAAATTGTTTCTTTGTGAATTGTTTATCCAATCTCTCTTCCCAATCCTTTCTAACCTCCTCTGATTGATTCTTATAGTTATCATGCAATATTTTATATGCTCCACGAAATATTGTTTTTTTAATGACAGCTTCTGTTCTAGATTCTATTAAAAACTCTACCAGTGCTGGGCTTTCATTTAGGGCTCCCCATATTTCTTTCTCTTAGCCTAGAGTCTGATACCAATTCTTGACAGGGAAGGCAATCTCTAACCTGCAGTCCAAATAAATTCTTGGCATTGTTGTCAAATGTTTGCTTTCCTTCCACAAAACCACATTGATCCATATCTATCAGTTTTGGCATTGCTTTTGTCATTATTTAAGCGATCATAGACATGGACACTTTATTATAATGGTTTAGTATTGAAATGGGCCTGTATGAAGCTGGATCTGATGGATCTTTACCCTCTTTAGGTATTACAGCTACCACTGCTTTCATCCAGTATGTTGGTACTTCTACTCCTCTTAAAATACTGTTAAACAAAACCTTCAGGATCTTTATCAGTTTTTTCATCCTATCTTCCAAACTTCCACAGGAATATCATCTATTCCTGGGGACTTTCTTGTAGATTGGTCATACATCAAAATTTTTATCTCATCTCCTCCTATCCTGTTAGTAATTGAACCTCATCTACCTCTAACCTTGCCATACACTTTGTAAGCTACCCACCATGGAACATAAGTTACCTGATGTTATACTGCAAACAACTCAACATACAAAAATGCCACCATCAAAGAGGGTTGGGACTGCAGCATGTGTCCTGGGGGAAAAGATGGGGACTACATTGCTAATTGCAGGGGGGGGGGTGTTCAAGTCACTCAAACTCGCATTTTCTGCAATTTCATTCTTTGTTTACATGGAGCTGTTATTGTTTCATGGCTTCTGAATGTAATGCCAAGAAGATCATTTAGCTCAATATTATGCCAAATCCAGATTAACCACTATTTTAGATTATCAAAAATAATTTCCAATGTTTATCTAAAATGACTCCTGAAGAGATATCCCATTAACATCCCTAAATGTATGTAGAATATAAACTCCCATGTTTTAACTTTCTTCAAATTAGATACCCTTCCTTTTTCTTTCACCAGTGAAGCTGATCCCAACATAGTACAGATTAACGTAGATAGTTTCTTGTACTCAGTTTCTGAATAATAAGCTTCTTGTGTACACATAATATCTCCACAACCTTATGTTGCTGAAAGATCCTAGAACATTTAAATGCATTACAGCTCATTTATATTCCATCACAAGAGTTTCATGGGCTTGGCTATGTCTGTGCCAATGCATTTTAATTTTTACCATGAAAATAAGCCAGTAATTCCAGATGAATGCCTTGTTCAAAGTCACAAATAATCCAAAGAGAAAATATGAAATGAGGTAAAATGAAAAGCAGTAATCCAGGATGAAATACTTTATTAAAATAACAAATAAACGTATGTCTGTGAAAGCGCTTACATACGTGTATTTGTTATTTTAATAAAGTATTTCACCCTGGATTGCTGCTTTTCATTTTACCTCATTTCATATTTTCTCTTTGCATTGTAATTTTTCTTTGTTGTGTTAATATGGGATAGTCATCCTGAAACTAAGGCACTACAATTTGCATATAATAACATGAAACATGACCTATCAGGCCCTTCAGAATCTCTGTTTAGCCATAGCCTGAAGATAACCTTCATGCCACCATAGCCTGAAGACAGCCTTCATGCCAAACAAATGGAGGACTGTATCAGTTATCCCAGTACACAAAGAAAGGCATTCCATGTGCCCAGGGAACTACAGGCTCACAAGTCTGACTAGTCTTGGATGCAAGGCCATGGAAACAAGTATCGTGAACCTGATGAACAATGACATAGGAAACCTATAGAAATTGGACCATACACATTTCAGTCTTGTCCAAGGCAGGTCATACCTACTTAACCTGGTAGACTTCTTCGAGAAAGTGACTAAAGCTGTGGGTGAGAGTAAACCAATGTAAATTACATACCTTAACCTGGTCAGTGTGCTTGATTCAGTACCTTACTTGGGTATTGCAGATAAACTTACAAAATTAGGCATTAACCCATTTGCCTCTCAATGAATAGCCAGATGTCTCATTAATGGAACCTGGGAAGTTAGGGTAAGAGAATACACCTTCACAAAGAGGCAGATCACTAGTGGATTCCCACAGGGACTGGTACTGCGTTCTCTTCTTTTTGGCATCTACTTCTCTGAGGATAAGGCAAATGCCAAGGGTCTCTGACTAACCAGGCATGCAGACAACTGTAAACTAGGCATGGTGATTATATTTTCTAAGGACATAGATAACCTTCAAAAGGCCCTCATGCAGACAAACAAGTGGTGCCACGGCCAGGGACTATAACTCACTGCGTAAAAATGCATAATAGTACCATTTGGAAAGATGGCCACCCCTGGAAATTACCACATTGGCAAAACACCCCAAAAAGTAACAAAGGCATGGATGACCAAGAGTTTACCACTCATATGCATGCTAATAACCAAGAAAAAGAAAAGTAGAACAAGTGGTGGTACACATGTCCAAGCAAAATTATATATACATTTATTAAGCAGTTTCATCTCTCAAATTGCAAGACTTTATCAGAACAGCTTCACATTGCGTACACCTCTAAAAGTGGACCCAGTGATCAAGGATCTGGGAGTGCATATTAACAGTAACCTGACCTTTGAGCAGCACATGTCCACTGTTATGAGAAAGTCATTCTACATTGCACAACTTATAAGAAGGGGCATGGTATCCAGGTTCAAGGAGGTTATTGTTCCACTCTACTCAACTCTCATCAGACCAGTCATTGAGTACTACACACCCTTTGGCATGTACCTGACCAGGTACTTGAAATAGTTTATGAGACCAAAGAAGTTCATCATAAAAAAAATAGAAAGGGTAAACAACTCCTATGCAGACCATCTCAAAGCCCTATCCCTGTACTCATCCTCCTCAGACTGCTGTGCATCGATCTATCCCTAGCCTTCAAGGCATGCTCTAATGCTGCACTGATGGATTTGTGGCACATCTGCAATACAAATGGAATCAAAAATGCCTATTCTAAGGATTCAAACCTCACCTGTGACATAAACAGGACATGTTCAAGGGACTGGTATGTATCTCAAAGATTATCCCTTCTCTGTAACAGGCTTCTCATCCATGTGAAGCCAAGTTAATCCCAAACCATAATCAAATATAACTTGGACTAATGGATGAAAAATTGCAAATTTACCCTTAGATTGGCACCTATGTCCTTGCTGGACACAATCAACCTTTCAATGTTTGATGTGTACAAGCCTGTATTGTAACTGTAAAATTCCTTGGGGTATTAACACGTCAGCAATATTTTGTTAAATTTGGGGTAAACTTTGCTAGGTTTGCAATGGCTCTTTGGCCAATAATCTAGTAACCACTTATGAACCCATAAAGAATTAAGATAACTCTAGAAAAAAAAACCTCTGCTCGTCCATGAACTACATACACATGGAATTCTTCCAAGGGCCTTAGAGTTTAAAAGGTAAACTTCCAGCAAAATATGTCCACAGATTAGAAAAAGGAGGTATAAATGGGAAAATAATGTCCCTAATTCTCACTGAGACAAATTCAAAATCTCCTGCTCTGCTTGCAGAATCCTTTTCAAATAATGGTTTATTATATATGTGCCTTGAAACTTTATAGATTTAAATTATTTGTTTCATATAAGGGTGAGAAGCCCCACTATAGAGACAAGGAAGTACAGTTGTGTAAAATTTTACTATAATGGTAGATGTTCTTGCCTTCACCACTGCAGTATTCATAACTTATGGGATTCCCTGCCATGGAAGTCCATCGTCCAGCCACTCTGCCAAAGCTTACCATTGCTTTAAGGTATGCTGAATGGTACCTAAATGCTCCTCGTATAGCATAGGGTATAAAGGTGACGTTCAGGCATACCATCCTCAAAACTGATTGCCCCACTAGGAACAGCAGTCCAAGGAAAACCAAAGAGAACCTGCACATCCAGGAAGGAAAAAACACAAGGGAGAAGGAGGGAGGGAGTGAATACAGCAGTGGTGAAGGCTAGGACATCTACTGTTATGTTAAGATTTTTTCACAACTGTACTATGTCCTTACATTCACCGCTGCAGTATTCATTACTTATGGGAGAGTGTCAAAGGTCAAGAAGAAACTTGGGAGGAGGAAGCAGCAGCAGAGCCCTCTAAGAAACCATAAAGAACGGCATTAGCAAAACCCACTCTAGCTCTGGAGATACCATCCAGCTTGTAATGCTTGGAAAAAGTATGCATAGAAGTCCAGGTAGCTGCTTCAGGAATAGAATTAGTGTCTAAGCCCTTGAAAAAAGCACCAGAAGAAGCCACAGCTCTAGTAGAATGAGCCTTTACAGAAAAAGGAAGGCTGTCGTCATGAATAGTGTAACAAAAAGAAAGAGCCTTTGAAATCCAAGTAGAAATAGTTTGGTTGGAAACAGCCAATCCTAAAGACCTAGGGTGAAAAGAAACAACTGACCACTTTTTCCTGATAGGGTTAGTCTTATCCAAATAAAAGCTGAGCTGTCTATGCATGTCTAAGGTATGCAGCATCATCTCACTGTCAGATTGCGAAGAGGAGAAAAAAGTAGGCAAATGAATAGACTGACTAAAAGGCATCTCATTAACTACCTTAGGCATAAAAGAAGGATTAGTACATAAGGACACCCTGTCCTCATGGAATATCAAAAAAGGCAGAGAAGCCATAAGGGCTTGCAACTCAGACACCTGTCTGGTAGAAGTAAGACCTAAGAAAAGTACTGTCTTCCAAGAACAATGTTGCAAGAAAGCTGAAACAGCAGGCTCAAAGGTAGCCTGAAACAATTTCTCCAGAATAAAATTAAGATCCCAGGGAGGAGGAACAGGCTTTCTGGGAGGTCTAATATTATGGACCCCTTTAAGAAATTGCTTAGCCTCAAATCTAGAAACTAAAGGAGGAGTTAAAGGCAGACAAGCAGAAAGAGGTGATAAGTGGGCCTTAAAAGAATAGGCCAAACCAGCATTGAGCAACTCACACAAATAAGACATAACCAAGGAACATCCACAGTAAGTGGGTTCAGCTTACATGCGAGACTCCAAATAAAAAAACTCTTCCATTTAAATGAGTAGGATTTCCTAGTAAACTGGCTAGATGATGGACTTCTACGGCAGGGAATCCCATAAATTATGAATACTGCAGAGGTGAATATAAGGACATCTGATGATATGATCACCCTTTTAGTAGTTTTCCTGAAGTTACAATTTAAATTACTATAATCAAAATATTCCTTCCTTTTTGCCCAGCAGTAAAGAGGTTAAACTATAATTACATAAGTAGAAAGTATTGTATAGAATAAAGCACAGAAGGGTAATTAGCTGAAAAATAATCAAAAAAATATACACTATAATATTAACATGACAAAATATTCTTCATTAGTGAACTCGTAGTTAAAAACATTGTAAAAAAAATATTTTGGAGTTAGCTGTTTTGAATGTTCCAGTATTGCCAGGCAAAGTACTTGGATAACAGATGTGAAGGCTGTTTCACTGAAGGGACTTCAAAAATCCCTCAAATAACACCACCCTAGGTAGAAATGTCATTACATTTTAAAATCTGAATCATTTCTCAGCAAGAGTCTGACAAATATGCTACATGGGAATACTGCATTTTTGAGATTCAGACGTATTTTACTTGTCAACCCACTGCAGCAACTAGAACTGCTATTCTCAGTCTAACTAGGAGAATGCCAAGCTGCCATCAGCAGCTGATGACATTGGTAGAGAAAAAAGAGGGAATAAAAATACCGTTTCTCACAAAGTGCAACAGACAAGCAAAATGCAGGGTCAAAGATTAAAAGTTCTGTATATAAATGCCAGGGGAGGTTCCATGAGTTAAATACCAAACATGCCAGGAGTACACTGAATCATGTAAGGAGTGCAGGAATCCTACTATGAGTGGATTGAACCATGACAGAACTTCCAGGAATCATGCCAGTAGTGCACTGAATCATGCCTGGAAGCCATTGAATGATGCCAGGAGTGCTCTGACTCATGCCTGCAATGCAGGAATCTTGCCATCACTATACTGAATTATGTCAGTAATGCATGGAGTACATTGAATCATGCCAGGAGTACACTGAAGCATGCCTGGAATGCAGGAATCATGTCATGACTGTACTGAATCATGCTAGGAATGCATGTAGTCATGCCAGCATTAAAGTGAATCATGCCAGGAGTGCACTGAATAATGTAGGTGTGCATTGAATCATACCAGTGGACACTATAGCAATAACCCATGCCTGGGTGTGGGTAATGCTGGATTTACACACGGTTGGCATGGTTTGGTCACTAGGACGAAGCCCAAGTGGCCAAACAAAGCCAACCGTGGGTAAATCCAGCATTACCCACACCCAGAAGTGGGTTATTGCTATTAAACAATGACATTATTTATGCAAAAAAATAATTACTTTTCTTAAATAATGGCATTGTATAATGCCTCCTTGCTGCCCTTCCACAGCTGTCTAGTATTCTGCGGCAGTTCTGATGTACTGCGCATGCGTATGCCTACGCAGTACATCAGAACTGTGGGCAAAAGCAACGGAGAAGGCAAAATCTCCGTTGCTTTTTACAAACTGTTTTGGCTATGTTAAATGGGTTTAACATAGCAAGACAGCTTTAAAAAAGCAATGGAGAATCTCTGTTGCTTTTTTTAAAGCTGTCTCTGTATGTTAAACCCATTTAACATAGCGAGACAGTTTTGAAAAAAGCAACGGAGAAAGCAAGATCTTCGTTGTTTTTTACAAACTGTCTCGCTATGTTAAATGGGTTTAACATAGCGAGACAGCTTTAAAAAAGCAACAGAGAATCTCAGTTGTTTTTTTTAAAGCTGTCTCGCTATGTTAAACTTGTTTAACATAGCGAAACAGTGTGAAAAAAGAGTTATAGTAATGGAAAAAGTCTGGGCGACCGACCTTTTTCCATTACTATAACTCTGATTTACAACGTGCACGCTGACCAATCAGCATGCACGTTTTTGAATATTAATGGGGGGTAGTTGTATAATAGGAAATAACCCATAACTTATAGATGCAAGTTAAGGTTACACCACCATATCTTCTTTCAAGATGACTGTGATACAGTTACAGCACTCAGGCAGACAAAATTCTTAAAGTGCTTCAGCACATTCCATCTACAATAGTACATCATTATCATATTTTCCATACTCTCTCTTCATACCAAACAACAGAACACCAAACTAATTTAAATTGGATTTGGCATATATTATCCATTACATGATTGAAAGTGTTCTCATGAGTTGTTATAACTGGTGCCATCTAAGCTGCCAGTCTAATATATCTAGTGCTACTTGGCTTTTAATATGCTCTCATCTCATCTAAGCCATCATAGTACAAGATCTTTATCAATATTTATCCCCCATATCTAGTGTTTAAGTAAAACATTTGGTAATACTAATACTAAGACTAATAAAAATGCATTTAATATTTGAAGTGGCAAGATAATACCATGTCTAGTGTTTGAGTTATACATTTGATAATACTAGTAAAATGTATTTAATGTCAGAAGTGCTTTAGTAATAGACAAAAAGTACTACATCAGATTGCAATTAGTTTAGTGTGCCCTTCATGACACACTGAGACCTACCAGCTACTGCTGCTCTGTGACTGTATTAATTCTTGCAAAGAAATAAACGCAATCAGAAAATCTAATTTACATTATACACTGCTAATTTTAAAGCAGACATTAAACATAAAGGACAACTATCAAAGCAGCATGGGGCACCACTTCAGTTGTCAGTGCATTGTTTACATACCACAACCTACCAAGATATTCCCCATTTTCCAAACAGTATATAATACTACACATTCAGGAACCACAGTGAATAAGGGTAGGGGCATCTTACTCCAGTCAGTGCTATTACACTGTTATCTTAGCACTACAAAGCAATAACACTAAATATGAATGGGAAGCTGTACCCTGTGAATGCATAAAAGGAGTCCACACCTTTGGCAATCACTTTTTATTACACATCCAGTCTAGTTATGGTAACCAACTCATATCAAATGCTACTGAACTCATATCAATCTTAGGACATAGAACAACAAAATAATGTGAAAAAATATAAAAACCTGGTGGATGAGAAGTCAAGCACACTCAGAACTGAAAAAGGGAGAACTGTCACATATTCAGTATACGACAGCACAAAGAAATATAAATACTGCATTTCATAATAAATTATGCAATAGCAGAATCAAATTTTTACTCAACATGGAATCATTATATCCTGTGTTCATTTTTCCCTTAATCATAAAGTATATATCAAAAGTTTAATACAAGTAAAATGCTGCAGAGAAATAAGTCAAAAAGACCATTTTCCAAACAGGAAGTCAGGTTTCATGGATTTTCTTAGAGGGGGATCTGAAATCACTGTGACATCTGTTTCAAGTTTGATGACTAGCAACATGCTTGAAACTTGGATGCTTAAGTACATCCTACATCTGACAAATCCTGATAACAAACTTAAAGATCTGTACAGTAAACTCTCAGTTAACCAGATCTCAAGCAACCGGCACTCTCAAGCAACTGGCAAATAAATATAGAAGAAATACAGTACAATTTTCATGTGTTGCACTTTCTGTTTCCCCCCCACAGAAACATACCTTACATTTTTAGAGTTTTAGAGATTTAAAAAGGAAAATAGGAATAAATTCCCTCTCTCCCCATCCTAAGAACAAGTCAAACAAAACAAATAGTATAGGGTACAGTATTAGTCGTTAGTCAGGCCTAGTTTTAGTAGTAAGTTTCAAGCAACCAGAAGCTACAGTTATCCGACATCTACCAGTCCCCATGGGAGCCGGTTAACTGAGAGTTTACTGTACAAGTAGTTCTCATAGATGCACAAAACAAAGCCTGTCAAGTTGTTTCATGGTGAATCTCATACACTTCTATATCAACAGCCATAACAAGGCACACATTTCTGTGGTGCTGAACACATGCAGTTGAGTAATTATGACTCAGATCGATGGCCTCTTATTCCAGATTAACTGCTGACCATACAGCTCGCAAAACTTAGTGCTTATCCGACTTGCTAGCACATGGGAAGACAATCTGACCACTCTGCTGCAGGACACGGATTCAGGAATTTGGAGCAAATTGTACTCTCTTGTCTGGGGAAGAATTCAGTGGGTCACTTTTTTATAAATTTCCCAGTATTATCTGACATGCTAATTATATGGTGACCTGTCTACAGTAATCTGTGAATCAGTGGTGAGACGACAGCAGCTGTATAAGCAGAGCATGAGTGGGAATGTGCACTTGGTCAAGATGCCATTGTATAGTATCAGATGGGAGAGTCATTCAGTTACCTCACAGGTAGTGTTGGCAGGGAAGACTGTATAACATAAAATGGTGGGAGCAGAAGTGATAAGAGTTATTGTGCACTAGAAAATTAAGTGGACAAGGGTGATGCTTGAATGACCTCTTGAAAAATAATTAATGGATAAAAGGTTCATCCTTTTATCTTCCAGTTAAGAAATTGCGTGATAAAAGCTCGAGGTGGAGCCTTTGGGATTTTCATTTTAGCTGTTAAGAAGTGATGTGCCCTTTCGAGAGTATTTCATCATCTCCCAATATGATTTGGAGTCACTGCTGTGAAAAAATATATAGTTTATGTTCTTCTCATTCTTGGAAATGAAACACCTTACATTATTTTGACACTATCTGTTGTCTCATTTGTCTAAGTTCTGCAAAGGAATGGTATTTTGTTGCAGCAGGAAGGCAGCCTAATATTCTGCCTTAGGTAAATTATGCTGGTATCTAGTATAGTCATTTTTCTTGTACCTTCAGCTCATGTTATCTTCGGTGCAAGATATTGTTTGTCACTAGAGCTGTCTAAGGAGCAGAAGGCAGTTCTTAATGTCTAAAGCTGACTCTTTCAATATTTATACATCCATAGTTTCCATATCAGACATACTAGTCTCATGATTTGTTGAGGACTGTTCACAGGTAATATGTTTTTCTTGTGTATGCTGTGTGAGACCTTCAGTCATTTCCAAATAAGATACTTTTTAAAATAGCATTTACATTACACCTGTTTTATATTTAATATATATATATATATATATATATATATATATATATATATATATATATTATTTCTTTAATGCAGTGTGAAACCCATGAGTAAAAATTAATTTACTTGCAATATGGTACATACCCAAAAGATCCTAAATGTTGGATTCTATAGCCCTGACAAGACAGACACAGTTCTAGCAGGCATTGTTCCACTGTATGCAAGCATGTTGTTCATGAAATGTTTAGAAAAGTGGGAGTGCAAACACGTTACATCTGTTCTCAGCTATACAGTCTAATAGCCAGGTTAAGATGGAAAAACAGATTCAAGAATCAATTGAAGAAGGTGGCGAGTAGCAGTGGTACTCATGAGAACTGCCACCTAGCATATACAGAGTGTGATGATAGCAGCAGCTGCCCCAGGCACAATTTGTTAGGGGTATAAACTGAGAAAATGAACATTTGAAAAGGAACCGGTTGGTCCTTTGACATGAAAGCATACTCAGTACACATTTAATGATGCTTGGAAGCTAACAGCTGTTTGCTGTAATATAGCAAAGTCATTAGTTGCTAACTGCATTTTACACAACAAGGAGGTATTAGGTCTGTAGATAATAACTATTTCCAAGTTTGGGTCATTGCCCAGTACACAAAACATCCTTGATGCATGTCTGCCTAGCATTTGGAATATGGAATTAATTCCCTGCAAGTTATTACCCATCACCTACTTAATTACTGACAGGTCAGGATTAAAAGAAAGAAGCGTGGATGTGTTTTCCCTAACTCCTGTAAATCAAAATCATGCTCAAGAAAGAATGAAGCAGAAACATTCAGGACAAAAAATTTACTAAAATCAGAATACCAGAACTCTTTCTCAAGCAGAGAAAGGATGCATAGAGAAAACTGTGCAGTGTTATGAAAAACAATAACCAGAATATGATGATGTTTTGGCGAAATGTGAGGAACCAAGGTCATTTGCTGCTCATGTTGATACAATTGTGTTAACAAGGACAGAAAGTAGCTGCTCAAAATCAATATGTCTTAAAGGGATTGTCTCTTTGCCATGCCTGCAGATGTCCTGAAGTATTCAAAGACATTTCCAGAAAGGTGTCAAAAGTGATATCTATGATTTCCAGCACCATGGTTTTGAGGGATAAATCCCTAATTATGGCGCAGCTGACTCGTGCTTGATTAGCATCTTCAGTGCCTGAGGTGATGACAGGGAGGAATGGGCATGCTTATTTTAGGGGAACATCTGTCTAGGTGTTCCATAGAAGGGAGTAGCTCTTGGACAGAATAGACGGACCTGGGAGGTTGATGAATTAGTGAAATATTTTAATGACTTCTAGGAATGTTTAAATTAAAATGTAGCATGTATTTATTTATAATATTGTCTACTTAATTCAAAGGTGTGGCATAATCTTTGCTTCAGAAATAAAAGGTAAGATGTTTGTATACATCTTTAAATATGTGCTGCCTAAGGCAATATTCAGAATCCTATGTGTATGCCTTGTGGTTTTGTTTATTGTACACTGTACACAGTCTGAATGCAAGGATGATGAATCTAGCAGTGCTACACCTCGTACCTTGCACTTTATTTGAAATTTTTGAAAACAAATGTTGCAGTAGGGACTTCTGTACTTATTTTTCTGATAATGTCCATGCACAATGGAGCTAATGTGCAATACACTTATCAAGCCTCTATAGTACATGAGGAAAGATGTAAATTAACTTTCACTCAGATGTACTTTCCTGAACTCCTCTGTGTGTGCTGTCATGTTGACCTTACACATGAGACAACACTGAGCAAGGCCTCCATCTGCTTTTTTGCACTCTGACTATATTCTTGTAAGAATTAGTCATTTTATTTCTAACTAAGACTGTCCTTCATATCCAAAAATATATGTTCTCAATCATCTTCTGCAGTCTAGCCATTTTGCTCAGTGGCAGAATACATATATTCACAAGCAGGAGCTTTTTCTTTGTAGCGTTACTATCCATGCAGTATAGCATATTTTGTACATGTTTTTCTTTTTATCAAACTCCTTAATATGCAGATTTGCTTTACCCAGGTTGTAGGCATTGTCTTTCTGACCTTCTGTCCACCATATACATATTTCTGATTTTAATAAAGTTTTTGTTAGTGTTCTTTTCCTGATATGTGCATTTACTAGAAGTTATTTTATTGCATTCATATAAATCTTTTAATTGAGAATGTCATTACTTTTCCATTTTGTAACAATGGGTGAATTATCAAAGTCTTAGCTTCTATCATTCTTTCCATAAAACCAGTCATAGTGATATCATTCTGCTGTAGCATCACTGCAGTTTCATTCTCCGTTCCCAGATAAGCCTGGATTTAATTTCCATTTTAGTGAAGTGACATGCATTTACCATAGCTCCTTCTATTTTAACAGTAAATTACATTTTCCCATATTCTGGTTCTCACAACCACTGTTTACTTTTCAAACATCCCCAAAATTTATTCAGATGTTACTAAATAAGTGCATGATTAAATTGTCTATTTCAGTTCTAGTCTCTGAAGTTGACAATATTGCACAACACCAGAATATGGAAACTAAAACTGACTAATCTGGTATTTGCATTCCACTGGTTTCCTGTTATGCCACTTTCCATTCATTTGCAATTCAGTACATAATTCGCTATGAAGTGTCATCCAGATAGAAAGGGAAGGGTAAGGAAGGCTGGCTTTTTTGTTAAACATGCCTTTGCCTTACCTTAGCCTCATCTGCCACATATGGATCTCTCCATTCATCAGAATGTAATGAATAAATATTCATGGAAATAACTGGCTATTATTCTTTTAATCAAGCAGACAATATGGAGCATACCTTTCAGGTTTACCTCAGAATATGCATTTCAGAATTTTCTTAAATGCTTTGGTAGTGAGATTATGAGTACATTTAATATAACCTTAACATCTATCTATCCACAACCAATTTTTCCCAATTTTGCACTTGACATTGGGGTTTTACTTCAACATTAACAATCATGTAAAGCCAGAGTTTACACTGCCGGGTGGCTAGCCCTGCCCAGATAAATGCCAAAAACATGTTGAGATTTGTGATACTTGGTGGTATTTACAGCTCCTCAGCTTTTTTTTGTAATTAAAAATTAATTATTAATAACTGGAGTTGTTTGCTATGGTAGGTCAAATAATAAAGCTAACAATTTGCAGTTGGCAAATGTGTGTGGTCTATAAACAATGTTTATTAATTAATAATTTTCTGGTCAATGTATAATATTCAAATGACTACCAATAGATTACTTTGCCAATGATTATGTGAAGATAGTTTAAGTTCCATGACCAAAGACATGTTGTAGCTGGATTGGACATTCTAAGTTGGCCCTAGGCATGAGTGTGTGCATGTGTGTGCCTTTCATGAAAGATTGGGTGCCGGGCTGGCAACTCAGCACTATAAAACTCTACTGCCAATAATGAGTGGACAGGTGACCCACTGTGGAGACCCCTGATTGGGAAAGGCCGAAAGAAGAAGAAGAAGACATTTAAGTTCCATGACCCAACTTCTGAGTGAAGGCGCAAGTACACAGAAAAGTCTAGTAATATTTGTAAAGATAGCCAGGTAGCAATTTTTCTAGCTGCGAATACTATGTGCGTGGTTAAATTGTCTATTTCAGTTCTAGCCTCTGAAGTTGACAATTACTAAATTAATTTATAAAAGTCTGAATAAGTCTGAATAAAAATCTAAATACATTGTAACAAGCATTATAGGCAACATTTTTTAATAAGATATCTGTTGCACTTATAGGAAAATTAATGTTTTCTCACCAAATAACAATACTTTATTTTGCATTTTCACACTCACTTGACAAATGGCTAACAGGGATGGGTTAATACTGGGATTACAATCTCTTCAGGTTGTGCAGTAAATCTCTAAACTACATTTCATTATTCTATGGACCACTAGAGATGTTCAGCATTATGGTTTGGATTCAAAAAACTAAAAACAGCTTAGACAAAGTGAGGGGGCAACTGCTCTGAGTGAAAAGTATTGGGAGCATAGTCAGCCAACCCTGATTGCTCTTTAATCAATAACAGCTTTTAAAAGCAGGTATTATATTTGCAATCAAACCTGAGCACTATAGTGCTCCCTATGTGATCTAAACCATAGCTATCATAACCACTTTTTTTAAATGTAGTGCTCTCTCTGGGGTATAAAATGTAGCAACTACTTGCTACATTGGTAGCAAGCAGTTTTCAACAATTTAAAAGAAAATTTATTTTTTTTTATTAACAAATGTGAGGAAGGAGGAGGGTCATGGGCAGGGCACAGATATGGGAACTGATTGACTCATAAGAAGGAAGGAGTGGACATATATCCAGCCACCTGACTGATGGAAAGAGCAGATATTTTTATTTTTAATGTTCTTCAATGGTAGGTCACCCGAGGTGCTGTGGGTGGATGGGGGTGAATTGTAGATTGGGTACTGTACTGCAGTAACTGACTTCCTGCAGTTTTGTATGTAGAAGTCATTTTTTTTCTTTTTGCTTTTCACGTGAAGAGATGAGGAGGTGGAGTGCAATTCATGGGACTTTCACAGGGCACTAGTTGAACCAGCTATGCCTCTGTCACATAGTGTAAAGTGAATTTGTGTGATGTGCAACCACTCCCAATGTGGGTGCATTTCAGAAAAAGGAATATTTGATCCAGCGTATGGTTGGTTCACTAAACTTGCTTCTGGTCAAAGGTTATGGGGTATCCACTACAGGACCTCCAGATTCATAAACAGTTTTTATCCATCTGCAATAAGACTCATTAATGCAGACATAAATCTTGATGTATCAAAACTATAATCGATTGTTATGCTCTCATTCTTTTTTTTTTTCATACAGTAATTCTATTCATTAATTGCATACTAAAATTAATATATTCTCATTTAAGTACAATTCCAGTCACTTCCTTATGTGAAATATCACCCAATCTCACTTCTGTGCATAGTATACTTTTCTTTCATGTGTTAATTACCTAGTAGTCAGTGTTGTCCAATGTAATAAATAGTGTACAAGCATGTGCGACATCTACTTAGATATTTAGTTTTGTACTACAGTTATTGTTTATTCTTTAATACCTATCATGTCTATTATTTTGTTTTTGTTTTCTCCTGTAAAAGAGCTGACACTCGAAATTTCATTTAGGTAGCACTTGTGTTTCCTAAATGACAATAATGTTTCTTTGAATCTTTGAAACTTTGGCAAGACCAAATAATGTGGTTAGCCATGTTATATGCTGTAGGGAAATAGAGGAAGAACAGCACCACAGTTCACTTCAATAAGCTCAAAGGCCTTGTAAAATTAATGCAAAATCCAAGTAGCAATAAAAACTTCATTTATTGTAAAAAAAAAAAAAAAAAAAACCTTAGTCCTTTCATCCTAAAAAACAAAGGAGCTTCATCAGAGTAATGATTCAAACAAAGCTGCCATATTTAAATGCAAAAGCCTGAGAACAAAACAAGGTAACCAATTGTGAAGTCAGCTTAAAGGCACAGTAACAATAAAAACAAGTTTCATGTTCAAACTTTAGAAATCATGGAAACATAAAAGCCTTATAGGTTCATAGGTTCATAGGTGTTTACTAGGCTAATCACCACAAGGGCCCTTTTAAGTTTAGCCATGCGTCTCAAATCTCTGACACATTCTGATACCCTTGATAAGTGTAAGCAGGGGCCTGAGAAATGAACAAGTTACAGGTTACCTGTGTCCATTAGAGATATAGGTGTCAAACCTGGAATGAATTTCTGGTTCCCCATCCAATTGTCTAATTTTAACTTGAATTGGGTTAGGGAATAACTCTGCTTCACATGGATGGAGAGCCTGTTCCATAGACAGGGTAGTCTCTGGGATACATACCTGCCTCTCCAGCAGGTGCTATTTATATCACAGGCAAGGTTTAATTCTTTAGAATGGGTAATTCTGGTGCTGTTTGCTTTATGGATATGCAGGATGTCCATTAGAGTGGGATCTGACAATGCTCTATATGCCAGGCATAGATCTCCCCACAAAAGCCTATAGGAGACAGAATACAGAGATAGGGCCTTGAGCCGGTCTGCATAAGACATATTACTTATGCCCTGTATTCTTTTAGTGAGGAACCTCTGTGGACGTTCCACTTGTTGGATATGCATGGTTAGGTACATACAAAAGGATGCATTGTACTCAATGATAGGTCTGATGAATGCCGAATACAGTGGAACAATGACTTCCTTGGACTTGGATTCCATTCCTTTGTTTATGAATTGCCCAAAATAGAATGATTTCCTCACTACTGTAGACATGTGATGATCGACGGCTAGATTACTATCTATGCATGTCTCTAAGTCCCTGACTACTGGGTCTGCCCTGAGGGGTGTGTTGTCAATATGACAGTTTCCCGGGATGGATAACTTCCCAAAGGATGCAATTATGCATTTCTTGGCATTTAGTTTTAATCCATGACTCTGACATCAGTCATTTGTCTGTGTCAGCCCCTCCTGGAGAGCATTTCAGTTAGTGTGGGATTCAATGACAGCTTCTAATTTGCAATCATCTGCAAATTTAGTCAACCAGAGACCACACTGACATTGGCCTTGACTTCTGAGAAGTAAATGCCAAAAAGAAGTGGTCCAAAGACTGATCCCTGAGGGGCTCCTCTTGTGACTGGCCTATTTGTAAAGGTGAGCTTCCCAATTCTAACTTTCTGGGTCTTGTCTGGGAGCCAGTTGGTTATCCACTGGGTGACATACAAGTTTGTACCTAACCTCTTCAGTTTGTCAACGATGCCCTGGTGGAGTATTGTGTCAAATGTCTTGGCTAGGTCAAGGTAGGCAGTTTGAACCATTTTTCCCTCATCCATTGCTTTGGTTGCCTTCTCAAAGAAGCCCACCAGGTTGAGTAAGCATGATCTACCCTTGACAAAACCAAACTGGGTTGGGTTCAGTGTCTGGAGGTATACTATATCTCTACTGATCATCTCCATGATAATTCTTTCCATGCCGTTACATATAAGACTAGTGACACTTATGGATCTATAGTTTCCAGGGTCTGTAGATGGCCCACCTTTATGCAGAGGGATGACTGTTGGCATATTCCATTCATGAGGCATGAAGCCTGTTTGGAGGCTACAGTTAAATAGTAATTCCAGAGGCCCTGATAGGTCATGTTCATATTTAGAAAACATCCTGGGATATTGTCTGGGCCCATTGATGCAGTGTTCTTGGTCTTAGAGAGAGGATTAAGGACCTGTTCTCTAGTGATAGTAGGGGGAGTTATATTTGAGAGAAAGTTGAGGGGGAGAGAGTGGTAAAGTTGGAACTGAATTTATCAGCCAGGAGGTTTGCTATATCTTCTGGCTCAGTATAGGTGGCTCCATTTCAAATGACTTCTGCTCACAGTTGTGTATTGTCTTTGAGGTTGTGGACATAGCTAATGAATGCTTTGTGCTTTTTCTTGGCCTGAGAGGCCAAATGTGCCTCAAATTTGGCTTTGGTAGACTTTATTTGACCTCTGAGTTGTTTGTTTAGTTTGGTGAGAGTGCTTTTATCCTGCTGAGTGCTCCACCTCCTACTTTCTGGCATGATTTTCTTCCTTCTGTTATACAGCCTATTAATTTTGTGATTCCACCAGGGTGGCTTGTTTTTTTAGCTAGTTCTGTACTTCTTCTTGGTTGGTGGGTACAGCTACCTCTGTGTAGCTATTGACATGCTTGTACAAGGCTTCTTTGAACAGTTCTGCATAGCCAGTGGTGTTCTCAGGGTTTATGGGAGCTCGTAATTGTGTCAGATTATTACGTAATAGAAGGAGGTTAGCCTTAGAGTAGATTCTGAATATTCCAGGTTTAGCTGGGAGTCCAGGTTTTATTTTTACTTCAATGGAGACCATTCTGTGGTCTTACCTCATCAAGGAAAACATTACAGTAGAGGGTGTGCAGCACTCTCCCATATTAGTGAGGACCAGATCCATTATGGTTGCACCCCTGGTTGGTGTATTGACTATCTGGCCCAGGGAGTTTGTGTTTACAAAATGTTTACAAAATCCAGGAATCTCTGTGCATATACATTTAGTGTTGTATAAGATTCCCAGTTAATAGTGGGGTAATTAAAGTCACCCATGAATATGGTATTGGGTTAGATAGTTGGTGTTTCTATTAAGTTTAAATACATGGTATGGGTTTCCTGGGTCATAGAGTAGGACCTATAGCTTGCAAGGAAGTAGCATTGAATTCTGCCTATGGTGATTGCAACATGGAGCATTTCAAGTGCATTGTCCTGTTTGACCAGCCTTGACGTATATCTATTTTTGATGTAAATAGAGATGCCTCCACCATTAGTCACTGCCAGTGAAGTAGCTGGGCTAAATGTGTGGAAGGCATTATAACCTTGCACTGTTGGTGTGCTGTCTGCAGCTTTAAACCATGTCTCAGTGACTGCACAGATGTCACCATTCTCTAGGGTGAAAAGAGGTTCCAGGGAGTGAAGTTTTTTGTTTAGACTCCTAGCACTGAGCAGTGATACCTTTAAATTTTCTTGGTTTTGATTTGCTATGTCAGAAGTACTTTCAGTTTGGCATTGCCTAAAAAGACATTATGGGGAAGACAATGGGGGGGGGGGGGATTCAGTAACCCTCCATGTAAGACTACCTAAGACTAACCCGGAAACGGCTGCCTAAGAGTATGACGTCAGCGCACCATGCATATTCATGAGGGTGCGCTGACTCAACTGGAAGGCTAACACGGAGTGTGTAAGACTGCAGGGGGCATGACGGACTGCCGAGCAGTCCAAATATCCACACCCCTGCAACTATATAAATGTGAAAATAACAAGTGCAATGAGTTAGTCCGCTGAAATGTAAACATAGCAAACACTACACATCCCCACATACTAAACCCCTTTGTAATTGTAAAATGTAAACTTTTTATTTTTTTTCTTATAATTCCCGAGATAGCCGCACATATTTGTGTGTGTTTGTGTGGGTGTGCCCATTGCTTAGCTACAGTTAGCAATTTCGACATCGAAGAGTATAATAAGAAATGTTTATGCAAATTAAGCCAAATAGCAATAGCATAGTGGTAGAGCCTTCACACAAAGAGGAAGCATTCCTGGTTCTAGTACCACCACTCCCCTTTCTATTTTATGTTTTAAATTAGTATATAAAAAAATTCCTGACATATATGAATGAAATTTTAGTAAAAAGCATTGAAATGGCCTATGTATTAGTGAACAAAATTTAAATATATAAATATAAGAAGATGAGCAGCATTAAGGATATTGACATATAATTGCCCATAGCTAAGCAGCGTTGTACCCAGCGCAATATAGTTGCCCATAGCTAAGCAGCATTGTACCCAGCGCAATATAGTTGCCCATAGCTAAGCAGCACTTTACCTAATGCAATAGGTTTGCGCAGAGCTGAGCACCGTGCTAACCAGTGCACCATCGGGCAACGTCGGGCAAGATGGAGCAATGTAGAGCAAAGTTGAGCAAAGTCGCCTAAACACAGCCACACCCCCCTAGCCTGTCTGGACAGTAGTAAAATAAAAAGCAATGACAAGGCTCGGACCCGGGACATTGTGCACCATAATCAAAGTACTGAACCACTAAACCATGACAGCTTAGCCTGAACATGCACTGTTAACATAAATATACTTATAAATGGAAGTTTAACCATTGCTAAGCAGGTTTGCTGTTAGCTGAGAATTTTCAAAATGGCCAATCACAAATAAGTGCAGGAAATGAGACATATTTAAGCTCCATAGGCAGAATACTCACCATAACTGGTTGTAGCTCCCATCTGCAGTCAGAATGGCCTGTGCTGGAGAGGGTACTCGCTTTCATGCGCAGCAGTGGGGCATCGAGGAGTCAAAATACATGGTTTGGCTCCTTGTCCACCATCATGAGTCAAGACTCCTGCAGGGCCAGTTTCAAGGGACGGAGTACAAAGTGGAGGCTTGGAACCGGTTAGCTCATGATCTCACCAGTGCCACAGGCGTCCATCGGACTGATGATCAGGTCCATCACCACCATGCATACCTGAAGAGACGGAAGCAGGACCAACTGAACCGATGGATACAGGAGGCCTGTGACATACAAGATGCCCCACTACTGAGTAGGTAGCCATGGAATGAAGTATGTAATAAATGCTATTGTAGTCTATATAATGGATAGGTATGTCTCAATATCCCTTTATTTACTTCACAGCTGCAGGTGTCCGTGCTGTGAATCGGCAAGCGTATGCAGATAGGCTGCTAAGGCTGCGCCACCAGCCAGGTTAGTAATTATTCTGCATGTATTATTTTATAAAATAAGTTAGATAGCCTGAAAAAGAGTGTTGTAACCCATTAATAAAGGTCTAATAAGTCTTGAATAACTTATCTGCATGTCCTGTTATATAAAATAAGTGAGAGAGCCTGAAAAAGAGTGTTGTAACCCATTAATAAAGGTATAATAAGTCTTGAATAAAGCCTCTGCATGTATTGTAATACAAAATAAGTGAGAGAGCGTGAAAAAGTGTTGTAAGCCATTAATAAAGGTATAATAAGTCTGGAATAAAAGTATTCTGCATACACCAAAATATGAAATGAATGAGAGAGCCACTAAAAAAGTGTGTAATGTAAGTAATAAAGGTATAATTCCTGGACTGTGTTCATGTCACTTTCTTTGATATGTTGCTGTGCCCTTGCATTATGGAAATAGTACAGTTGTATTAAGTGCTGTCAATCCACACCTGGGTAGGTCCATATAAAGTGGATGAAGGGAATGCCAGTAGCTGTTAAGCATATATACAGTCTTCAACCGTTGGTTCATGGCTAGCATGTACAGGTTAATCTGGCACATGAGTAGCCTGTGATTGTGTTCCCCAGAAATGTCAGTGTGCTGCTAGAAATGTAAGGGTCTGTTTAAATGTAGCTGATAATGTCACCTGAAGACAGCCAGATATGTAGATATATGAATATAAATGAAATATATAAATACGTAGCAGTAACATCTGCATCTTGAACAGTTTGTATGTCAGATACAGGCCAGGTATATAAACAACTATCAAAACCCATTTCACAATTTTATGGACACTGCGTAGTGTAATAATACATGTAGGGATATATACCTGCAGTCAGTATGAATGTAGAGTAAAGTTATAAGTATATATACATTGTTAATGGAGTGATCTTTTTACACCCTACTTTATGGTCATAAATAATGTAATTCCACACCTAAATGGGTATGTGTAATCTGAAAAACTTTGTTGGGTCATATGTCCTATTGGTTTATACATATCTGCATGCACTTTGATGCATGTGTCCTGTTCACATACCACAATCTTGCTGGCCTGTTGCCACCAATCAACCCTGCATGCTGTTGGAATGTCCACTGTTGTTCTAAATATGTATGTGTTATGCTTGCTGTTCAACTGTTAGAATTCTTGTGTGTTGGGTTAATGGGAATGCTACTGCATGCTGTTACAACTAATTTGGAATGCTATTGTCTGTTACTAACCCATATTGTCATTAAATCCTGCTAAACTTAGAATGCATGGGAAGGCCGGTCCCAGAGGACCCTCCTCTCCCACCTCAGCTGACAATGGCACCTGGCACCAGCATGTCTGGTGCCCAGCCCAGGACCTCCTCCTCCGGTGGCCCTGTGCAACCTTCATGTGGAAGCACTGCAGGGGATGGGGCTCATCCCCCCAGTGCAAGCGTGGCCGGAGGAGGGCTACCTATCACCCTCCGAACGGTCCAGGCTGTGGTGCGTAGGGAGATCAAACGTTCAGTCGCTGATCCTCTATGCCAGCTCAAGGCATGAGTGGTGCGACTCACTGGTGAGCCTGCCACTCCTACTCAGCCTCCAACACAGCCACCCCCTGGGCTGTGAAGGTGCAGTGGTGACTGCCCATGGGCGGGGATCTCAGTTCCACTGTTGCCATCTGTGGGCTCATGGGCTTGCGATATCCAAACATCCGTCCCCATAAATTGTGTTCACCCACAACATGTGTCATATTCCGCCCAATTATGTGTCTTGTCTGTTTACCTCCCCAACCTACCTCCCCAAATATAACTACTTCCTCTACCTCACATTCCACTCTCACCTGAAAAAACAAAAATAAAAGGGCAATCTGTTCCCACAAAAAAATTACGCCCCATACATAGCTGACCATTTCGCACACATGTCCGCTGTACATGTAAACTGATAATTATAATTGGCAGTACAGCATACTTTGTTGTCCTCACCCCTCTCTCAGGGGTGGAAGGTTTCAAATTTCACTCCAAATTTCTAACATATGCACAGCTGTTGCTGGTAAAGAAATGGGCAGCTATGGGCCTTCCCTACACCCGTCCTTCACAAACCAAGCTGGTTTCCCTACTGTCTTTCCCTCTTTGTGCCCCCTTTTTCACCACTTTCCTATCTCCCCATTTTCTTTTGTTTCAAAGAAATTAGCGAGGGGTTAGCGGGAGTAAGCACTTTTAAGCAGTAGTTAGCAGGTGTGCGCGAGTGTGCACTTGTGTGCGCTTAGCTAAGCATCGCGAAGTGTCGTGCAAACTTAAGCAAACCCGCTTACAACTGCTTAAAAGTGCCTTAGTCACTTAGCATGGCAGGGCCCTTTTTCTGCTGAGCAGCAAAATAAAACACATCTGTCAGTCTCGAACCCTGGACCTTAGACACACTATACTGCATGAAGTACCACTAAGCCACAGTAAACATACAACAAGTTGGTGCTGTAATAAATATATCATGCATTACAATGAGTGAATGAAAAGGGAAAATAGGAATGCCATAACACAAATCTTGTTCTGTGGATCTTTACCAGCAGTTGTTGTGGAATTGCATGACATGACTGTGAAAAGAGAACCAGCCATTCTAGCAGGAAATAATGTTACAGTAGCACTTTACAAACCCCACACAGTATCAGAGCAGGATAAACACTGGCATATTTGAATAGGGCAGAGGCCATACTTCCAAACTGTGACTGCTTGTCAGGCATGTCCCTGATCCGTAAACAAATGTTAGCTGTGTCCCTCTGAATCCCTCTGAAAAGTACTGACGTTAGGCAGAAAAGTGGGGAATTACACTTAATGAATAATGTCAATAAGTAAGAGTACACACTGCATGCACATCAGAAAAGGTGTATTAATACATATGCTCTGATTCACTCACAGTCTCAACTTAATGTCTGTAATATATTACAGGTGTACCTCACTTATATGTACCTTTCCCTGAGGCTGCTCAAATATATACCTGAGTGTATCAGAGGCCTGGCAGAGGCAGAAACACACAGGCATATCAGCTTTTCTGCTGTTACACAATCTGCAAATAGCTTTGGAAGGAGTCCCACAAGCATACTCTTATGTAGGAGCACAACACAGAAATATCAAAGGATGTAGCCATGTACTTGTAGCAACCAACTGTGACAATGCCATTGTTCCAGTGCTGAAAAGACCGGTGTGGTGCACAGACAAAGAATAATAGGCTAACCTCTGGCTACCATCTCGATATGTCCCCTGGTGGGAGCTACGCAGACAGACTACTTGCCTTGATAGACTAACAGGTACACAACAGCCCTATATGTTCAGCAAGATAAACATC